>NW_010405778.1:15946-29912 GCF_000710305.1 Buceros rhinoceros silvestris | reverse complement strand
CTGGGCGGCCTATCGCAGACGGACTCCCGTGACTACAGCTTGGTGACAGCCAGCTGTGGCTTTGGCAAAGATTTCCGCAAGGGCATCCTCAAGAAAGGCATGTGCTACGGGGATGACGCCTGCTTCGTGGCCCGGCACCGGTCGGCAGATGTGCTGGGTAAGTGTTGGTGGGGCCTTGCTTGGGGGTGTCGAGGTGGCGTCGGCGTCGCGACCTCCCCTCCGAGAGCTGCACATGGTCTGCGGTCGCAGACAAAGGAGCGGGTTCCACCTGTAAATGTCAGCGCGAATTCTCTTTTCTCTAGTGTCCACAGAAAGCCCTAGTGCTCTTTGCTGCAGCCCGATGCCGACCTGGCTCAGGCTGCCTTAGGGATGGGGTGCTGCGGGGGCCGGGCACTGCGGCCCAGCCTTGGTGCTGCACCTAGTGCCCACAGGGCCTAGCGCTTCCGAAAGCAGAGAAGCAGCTTGGAGGGCATTTCCCTGCAAAACCTCCCCGAGCCCCATGTGTATGTGCTGCGTTTCGACATAAAGGATCATTGAAACAGACACTTCCTGATTGTAGCGCCTGCTGTGTCCTTGTCAAGTGAAAGGCAAAGTGACATTGAGACTGGTTTCAAATGTCAAACTGCAGTTTCAGTGTTTGTTCTACCCTGATTACGCTCTCCGTTTGGACTCACGTGCAGAACGAATCTTAAGGGTTGTGATTTTAGAAGCAGTGAATAATGAGACAGTCAATGGAGCCTTCAGCTTAGGAGCAGCGTTGCTTCTGGCAGCGCTTGACCTTTCTCCTGCGTACTCAGGCAGCACTTAGTTAGCATTTGGCTAACGCACACTCTGCAAAAGTTAGTTTTTGAGCAACCCACAGAAGTAAATTTTCACCAAAACTCTGACATTAAAAAAAAAAAAGCTCGGTCCCTCCTGCCTCCTCTTCGTTTTTGGGGGTTTTTTTCCTTTAATTTAAAACTGGTGGGGTTGCACTGCAGTTTCTCATGATGTGAGGGAGCTCAGTGACTCTTCAGAACTTGCTGCTGTCACTGTCATTTAGCTGAGACATGTTTTCAGGGAGCTCTCTCTGGGTGCTGGGTAACAGTATTGCCGAGTGTCCCAAGGGAGCTGTAACTCTCAGCTTTCAAGGAGATGCGGGAAACCGGTCAATGCATTTTCGATACTCTGCATCTTTTCTGTTGTGCTTGTTCCAGAGAAACTTTTTTCTGTTGGCATTAGCTGCTGGACAACCTTCCTCAACACGTGACTAAGGCTGGCTGCCTTTAAAGTTCATCCCAGGCCGGCACTGATAAATAACCGAGCAATCGGTATTCGCCCTCAGAGAAATGCAGGATCTGCTTTACTTAGGGGGACTCTTTGTGTGGAGAAGCCGGTGGATTCAGACCCGTTTGCTGATGTTTAGGGCTTTTTGGCCATATTTGGTAATTACCATATGTGGACCTACAGCTTGTCTTGTCTTCCTGCTGGAATCAACGGAGAATTGCATTTCTGACTCTGTCTTTGCGTTAATTTTCATGGCAACTTGCAAACAAACAGAATTGTAACTCTCCTCAAGGATCAAACAGCGATCGAGCTTTAGACCAGGATGTCTAAAATACCAAGAAAAAACCAGTTTCTGTAGAAAAGCTGGGGTATTTTTCCCTATAAGGCTTTTTTCGTGTTAGTTCTGTATTACTTTTCTAACACACATACCCCAAACCTGTGGTCGCTGTACGTTCTGCATGCAGTAACGCTCGGGGTGGGTTTTGATGCAATCTAACTGGGTGTTTTTTCTTCATCTGTAGTTCTTAAGTTGACAGACATAGTTTCTGCTGCTATGATCATCTCTGCTCTCCCTTTCCCAACCAGCTCTTCTGCACTGCTGCAGAAAGAGTTTCAGCACCAGCGTTTTCCTGCCCGCAATTCCTTCTACTCTCACCACAAATCTGAGGTTTCACCCGATTTTTTTAAAGCCCCTGGATAAATTTGGTGCTGACTTGATACCTGCCTAGCTGCACCTCAGCGAAGCTGGCTGGGCTGAACCGTTGCTTTTTGAGCTTCATTTTTCAGTAGGAGCTCAGTGAAGAGGCCGGTGTGGTTTTAGCCACAGAGAAAGGCAAACACAGTACAATTCCTTTGAGAACAGACATTTCGAGTGTATCGCTTGCGGTTAGTCTGCCCATCAGTGACAAAGCCATGTCGGGTAATTAATTTAAAATTCTTCTGGGCCTGTCCTTTCTCGAATCAATAGGTGGGGAGCGGGCCTGTGTGGGCTGGCGATGGGTGTGGTGTAGCAGTGAAAGAGCTACTCCCAGGCGTTTGGCACAGGGCGAGGGGACTCCTTTTCTTAGGGCAAACAAAAGTTGATGAGGGAGTGTGTTTATAGCAGATACAAAAATGCCAAACGCTTCTTTTGTTCTGTGCGAACTGTGTAGTCTGAAGGCTGAGAATTCAACAGTGTCTTCTGGTCCCCTCTTTCTCCGTTGTAGTTCAGCTCAACAGAAAGCCAATGAAGATTCGTGGTATTTCCACCCTCCCGTAGCTGTTAAAGGCTTGATAAGGTCTGTCACTGGCGTCCTTCAACCCTTGGGGGTTTTGTCTCTTATTTTCACTTTTGTCTGGGACATTCCTGTTAAATTTGCATGTTTTCCCATTCTGAGCACAGGGAGAAACAAGAAACTCCAAACCAGAGTGTTTCCTTTGGGATCACTCTGCAAAAAGGAAATTCTTTACTAATAATATTAATCTCTAGAGCTTTATGATTCAGGCCTGTGTTTCCTTTTTGCTGCTGCTTCTACCACATTGTACCTCTCTGTATGTTTGCTGCTGTCAATGTCTTGGTTGTCCAGACCCTCAGAACATTTCAGTAACTTCTTGAGATGTGGTAGACATTATCTGCTCGCATCTGAAGGTGCGTCTTTGTGACTGTTAAGGACAGAAATGCTGGTTTTCAAAGCTGAGAACCAAAACTCTTCAGAAACCTGTTTTTTCCTAATTAATGTCTGAGTAGAATTTTTAGTGCACAGGGAGCAAACCACATGTTTTTAAAACGAACTTAAACACTCAACGTCTCGTGCTGGGGATGATTTTTTCTATTGTTGGGATCTGCCTTTTCTTGCTTACTCCTGCCTTATCGGGCTTCTGATGTCTCTGCTAGTTTTTTATGGATTTTCCAAGCTGTAGTGTGACTCATTATTGAAACATTACAGCAACCGATGCGCATCCCGTGACAGCACCGCTTGTACACTGACTGTGTTGGGGAGAAGTTTGGGTGTAGCCAGTGCGACTTGACTAGTCTTCCGAACTATTTCTGTCCCCCAGCAGCAGTAGGAAGAAAAACTGTTTAGCAGCAAGTTACTGTTTGTCCGCTGCAAAGATAGTTTGGCAAATGTTCTATCTGCTGCAAATCCTGACTTTTAACCTTTTTTTTTTTTTTTTTTGGGGGGGGGGGTGGCAGAGGGTGTATTATAGGGCAGCTGCTCTAAACTGAAAGGAATCACACTTTATTTGAAAATTAAGTTTGTCTGCAGCTTGTAAAACTCTCCTGGAATGTTGTTAGAGTCACTGTCATCAAGAAAAGTTAACTGTAAAATGTAAAAGGCTTTGTAGATGAAATGTCAAGGTTGTTCTGGCAGCTCTGGAGGAGGAAGGAATTCTTAATTTGATGCCTGAAGGTCTAAACGACTTCACATAGTCTCATGTTTGGTATCACTCGTATTGAAGAGATGGCTGCTTTCTTGCACCGAAGGAGGCAAGTAGTCCGTTTGCTTCAGAGCAGCCTTTCACCTGCTCCACTGGGAGAACTTGGGACGTCTTAGAGGGAGTGATCAGTGATTTGAAAAACATTCTCTGTGTCTTAGTTTGTAATGGACCAGGTGAAAGTTCCTCTTTAATACGGGAGCATAAGAACTATCATCTGTAGCAACACTGCAGATTGAAACACGTCCCCGTTAACAATCGCATTGCCTGACGTTCTTGTCGATGCGGCTAATCCACTGTCAGCAGAGCGGGTCTTAAGTAGCATCGAATATAACCTCTTAGAAATGCAGTAGCTCTTTCTGAGAGTGAAACGAAAATCCTGTTGTTCTTGACCGCGGTTTCTGGAAGGGCATTGCACACAGCAATTTCTGACAGAATTTGCAGTCGAACGCTTATTTTAATTGTAAGTACCACCAACACTTGTGATAGTGAACAGTTCTCTGTTCACACACAGCTCTTAGCTGGAAGGAAAGGCGCAGGTTCTGTCCGAAATCCCAGAAGGAAGTAAGTGAAGCTGGACACATACAGGAGGTGAGGCCTTAATCACACATACCTATGTCGCAGGAAACGTTGCAGAAATCTCCCACTGTTTACTGTGGTTCATCCACGCTGTTCATGTTGGGAGTCTGAGCTTGTTCCAGCCGTATGTGATTTCAGTGCAGTTTGGCTGATGACTGGCTGCGGTACCTGCCCCTTTTCCTCCTTTCAGTGCCAACTGCCGGTAGCTCTTCAGCTATAAAAATAAATTCCCAGATTGCTCAACACTTTGAGAGGTTAAATAGTTATAGCCATGTAGGGAGGTTTTGTGAAAACTCTGAGAAATAAATAATAGTTCAGTGTTCTCCTGTAGCTCCCCAAATCCACGGGGCAATTTCTCCGGCTTAAATATAATAGGTAAGAGATCTGTCTGGTAAAAATCTAAAGCAGCAGTGCGTTGTAGCAGGGGACAAAAATGGTATGAGGAACTGCTGCTTTTTCCTGGAAGTAGATGCACAACTTAATGTTTTCCGTTCCTTGTTTCTCTTTCAGGTAGTTTTTCAACACTGTCTCTCACTCTGCCTCTTTTGTTCCCGATTAGCAATTGGCCAGTGACTCTTCCAGTAGGTTTCCATTTTATGCAGGGGTACTTTAAGGTCTGCTGTAACTGTGTGTAAAACACACAGTGTGAATAAGTAACCTTTCCTTTTGCCACTGGTTATCAGTCACACACAACCTGCCTTGAGGGATTTGTGTTTAACTCGGTTATTTCTTTGTCAAAAACTGTGTGGGGCATGTTGGCTGTAACGCTGCAGTCCCAGCAAAGTGCTGGGAGAGGCAGCGCTGGCTTTGAGCGTGTGACTGGCTTTGGGTGGAGAACCTACCTAGTGAGATTGATCTCGTCGCTGATAAAACAAGAAATCTTATCAGTTTATCTTAACTTTGATATGCTGACAAATACGAGGTGCTGTATTTCAAAATTGTGTAATGCAACAGATTGCACTTTGCTGTCAGTCCAGCCTTGCTTCTGGATTTGATGCGGAATAAATTCAGTCACAAATACATCCTGTTGATGCACTTTTACCCGAATTAGCAATGAATCACTGATGAGACTCTCAAGAAGCTGGAAGTTCAGTAGCACACATGGAGTGTCTCACAAGGTTAATGGTGCAAGGCGTGAAGTTATCCATCTTTCAGGATATTTTGGGGCAGGGTGATACATGTGGGCTCTAACCACAGACAGGTTAGTTTGCCAGAACTTCCACTCATAACGCCTTTGTATCAGACAGGGTTTGGTGAGTGTCCTGGACAGTTTAGTCTCTCTGCTCTGAACTAGGTAGACCCTGCAGAAGCGTGCAGTGCAAAGCATGTGGTACTATCAGCACTGCGCAGAACAAGTTTTGGTGCCCGTATCCTTGCTTGCTCCGTTTAGTGCTGCAGCGTCAGTCATTTGTGCTTTGTCTGGAATCTTCATCGCAACTGTCACCCGTGAGAGATCTCCATATGCTGAATCTCTCAGAAGTTATAGAGAGCCAATTTTTGGACTGACACATGCAGCAAGTATTTAATCTGGCAGGAGTATTTGTGTCTCTTCCAGCAGAAGGCAGTGCAGTGGAGTGTTAACTCTCAGAGATTCTGAAAGGGCTCCATAATATTGTTAAATACCTGAGAAGTATTTATTCTTTTGAAGTAATTGATTGTGAAATTTTCAGTTGCTCTGTTTACAGTGGTGGTTCCTCTAGCCACAGGCATTTCACTGTGTCACTGGACATTTGGGTCATTTCTGCAGCCTTGGACAGGGAATACCCCAAGAAACATCATTTCGATAGAATTGTCTGATTTGCTGAATAGCTTAGAAGAAATCAAGGGCTGCTTACGGCGCCATTTCTGCAGCTTTCTCGGCCACACAGTTTGTCTTAAACCTCCTGTGATTCCTGTTTTGTGAGATGGGTATTTTAAGTTAAAAGGTGGATACTGGAAGACAGTGTTTCATGTTTTATGGTGAAATGTGAGAAAATGAAAACCTGACTTACCTTTTTCACTTGTTAGAAGAGTCGTTATTTGAATATTTACAGGGTTTTTGTCTTAGGCATAAAAAAAGTTAATATCAACGACTGGTGGGTGGCAGTGGTACTCCAGTAGCAGCACCTTTGAATTTTCCTTGGTGACAGAGGGAAAACATGCTGTAACAGAAAAATCAGTCCATTTTTATGAGTTGATTCTTCCGTTCTTGCTACTTCTGGAGTTTGACACGTATCACAAATAGTTTTGCTCCCTGTTTACTGTATATCAAATATCACAGTTTTCTTAAACTTTGATTTAATTGATTTCAGTAGCCATTTGTTCAGTTTTTTAAAATCACACGTTCCCTTCCCATCAAACTGTTTAGTTTATGTATGATAAACTAGTTTATGATAGATAGTTTAGAGAATATCAAGATACTGCTTTTATTTTAAACCCTGCTGATGGTAGGACAGGGTGGCTGAGGATCTTAGGGAATGTAAAAATCTTTCGAGGCAGAACCAGCCCGGGTGGGTGTTTTCTGGGTTGCACTGTGTGGAGCGGGGCTTCCTGAATGGGCTTTGCGGATGTGCTGCCATAGATCTCAATGGCAGCAGCAGTTCCTGGCCTGGAGCCAACAAGGTCATTTAGCTTAAATTAATCGAGCTGACCTATCATCTTTGCCATTAAAAACAATAAAATAGGAAAAAAACCCATCAAACCTTCGCGGAAGGTTTGTTCCCTTTTGGGCACAGGCAAGGAAGAGATGCACACATTAGTGAGCTGAGGAGGTGTGGTGAAGATGTTGCCATGAAAGCCCGCTCTGGGGCGTGGGGTCCTGTGTGTTCCGCACCAGCCATGGAGAAGGAACACACAACCAGCATGCTGATTCTTAGGCAGACAGTCGGTTCCCTTACCTGTGGCCAGAGCTGAGCCAGAGGACCTGCCCGTGGACCATCCGGAGGGTGATGGTTTGGAAGGCCTTGGCAGAATGCGCTTAGGCTGTTCATAGCCTGCGAAAAGCAGACAGGAAGGAAGACGGACAAAGCCATTTGACGGCTCAAGACAGAGTCTGAAGTGTGCTGCCATGATTATCGACTGAGATTTCCTGCCTGGAGCAAGGAGTGAGCAGAGAAAACCAGATGCTGTATGCTTGAAAAACTTGGAACTGTTTGCTTGAAAACTTGGAATAGGTTACCCTTAGCAGGTGCTTGCTATGACGGCTTTCTCGGACCCTACACCCACGCTGTAGTGTTTCAATTTAAATATTTCCCCAGAAGATGAATGCAGCGATGGTTTAGTGATTGCCTGAGGGAACTCCGTGACTTCTGATGGGCTTGTTCTGTAGCCACCTTAGGAGGCAAAAGCTTTGGACAGTGTGGTCCAGCATCACCTTCCCATTGCATTCCCCTCCAGGGAAGCAGTGCTGTATTCTGCTAGCACCAGTGCATCTGCATTGTGTTCATCTCAGAGGGGAAAAAGCCGCTCGGGGGTAACTTCTCTTCAAGCATCATCTTCCCAGCTGCAGCATGGTGTCTGTTTCAGGTTCTAGAACTTAAGAATCTCTTTGCGTGGCAGCAGAAAACAAAGGGTTAATCCAGTATTAACCTGAAGTTGTGGGACCTGTAAGGAGAGGATTAGTCTGTTTGTGAAGAAACCAGAAAGGGCATTTCCGAGAATGCCAGGGCTCCTCCCCAGGGTCTGGTGAATCCCGGGATAGTCCTCCCTGCAGCCGCCTTCTGAGAAGGCAACCGGACAAAGCAGGTGTCTGAAAGGTTGTGCACTATTTTTGGGAGAAATCTGATTAATGTTGATAGGCTGCTCAGAATCTGGCTATAACCTCCTGTCAGATTATAGTTCATGCCAGGGTCAGCTCTAAACCTTCCGTCTCTGTTTCAGACGGTGTCCGATGTGAAGGGCGTTTGTAAATGAGGCAAACTTTGATTCACCTCCTCAGTCAAATTTTGGTGCCTTTGCAGACAGCGGTGTTTTTTTCCTGAGGAGACTGTTGTTCTTCAGCGCAATCTGAGCTCTGAAATTGGCTCTTCATGCTTTTATTGTGAATGTGTTATTTTAGCTCTGTTGCGTTATGGAAACCTGTGCTTGGGATGGTTAGCCTGCACATGCTGAGGATCAAAAAGATTTTGGGAAAATATTCCAAGGAGAAATATTTTTCTTTCATAAATAATACCTTCAGACAACCTTCACTTTTATCATTAGGGCCAGCTGAGGAAGTTCAAAGTACTTTAGCCAAGTGGCCAGCAGAAGACTGTGTCTGCTGCTTATCTCCCCCTGACCCCCCTCCTTTTCTGTGCACATCTTCACTGTTTGCGGTTGTTCAGCAGCTTCCCAAGCTTTGGCAGAATTGTCTCATTCTCTGCTATCCAGGTTGTTTTGAATAACCGCATGAAAATTGACTGGATCTTAGTTTTCATTGCCTTGTTCGGTCAAAGCTGTAAGCACCAAACTCTCTTTGGAAGGAGTAGGTCCCAGCATGCTGTTGGTTACGTGGTTTTTTTAATACACTTTTAAGAGGGGGGTTTGGTTTCTGCAGAAATGGCTATTACCAAGTAGAAAGCGCTGTCCTTCATAGGAGCAGGTAGCTGGAGAAAACTTTGGGCTGCTGAATCGTGAGGAAGAGTTCTTTATCATTTCTATACTATTTAAAATCTTAACAGCCTTCACACTTAAAATTGATACAACATCTCTTTAATGGGCTAATCAAAGGTTAACGTGATTGAATCCGCCTCTTCCCCCTGGATTCCTCGGTTCTTGTTCTCCAGTGAAGTCAGCCTCTTCACAGCGTTCTCCTCGTTAGACTTTCACCTTCTCTTCAGCAATTCGGATTATATGTAGAGATTTGTCTAGGAGCCCATGTCAAAGGTTACCTCACAGATGCTTAGACATGGGTTTTTTTTCTTCATAAAAAACATTTTTTTAAGCAGATGCAATGTCTTACTTGTTAGTTACTGAATGTCGTAAGTGATGTCAAAAATTAAAAACCTTGTTTTGGAAACCACTTCTGTTGATCTAACTCTCGTTTTCTGTTCTCTTCTAGGGGTAGCAGATGGTGTAGGTGGCTGGAGAGACTATGGGGTTGACCCTTCTCAGTTCTCAGGGACTCTAATGCGAACATGTGAACGTTTAGTAAAAGAAGGACGGTTTGTACCAAGTAATCCTGTCGGGATTCTCACCGCAGGCTATTGTGAGCTGCTGCAGAACAAAGTACCTTTGCTTGGTAAGAGAGCAGAAATTCCTAAACTGGATCTGTGTTGTGTGTTGTCTAGACATGTTCTTAGTCAAGGTTGCTAAAGTCTGTTTTCAGCTTCTACAACAAACTTTCAGGCCATTATCTTTTAACTAACCGAAAAACACAGAGATGTGATTATCTTGGTGTGTCCATACTTTCTCTTGTATGGTTAAAAACTGCCTTGGTGTGTCCAGTGACGCAGGGAATGTGTGTGTGAGTGTATAGATACAGATATAAAATAAAAGGCAGCAGCCTTTGTGTGGAAGGGAGGTAACTCCCCGGTGCTTGCAGAGAGTTTGCAGGGTGAGCTCTGCAGTAGAACGCGCCGTGGCATGTGCGCTCCTTCTCTGTGTGTACGTATAAATAACCGTTTGCTGTTGAAAACTCTTCATGGTTGGTTGTGGCTTTTGCTTAAGCTCCGAGCAGAAATACTTCCTGGCGGTGGCTGGGTGCAGCTCTGCTCGTTCCTTGCCTTCCTGCTCCTGTTGCCTTTTATGTCCAACAAACTGTAAACTGGATGGGTTGACTTCAGCAGTTTACATCACACAATCACTGGTACCGTGTATTATTTTTATAATGCCTGGGGGGATTCGTTACAGTTTTTTTGGAAAGCAAACTCAAGTAGATGCTTAACATACCCCATGTCAAAGTTGATCTCCACGCATCCAGCTGCCTTGGGAAGGGTGAGCAGGTAAAGAGGCAAGATTTGGCCTTGTCTGCCAACCTTGAGAACAGAATTCTTTTCTGAAGGGCATGTGACCTCTTATGCACCAAGAAGGTGTTACCCTGCATGATCTGTGTGTGCTTCTCACCTGACCTTAAGCTTCTGTGCCAGCGGAGTGCTGTGAGCTATATTTAACTGGCCTGCTGAGCTTCAGAACAGATGTTCTCGCATTATATGCCTAAAGAATAGGTCCGAACCTCAGAAGCGACCTCAAATATCACTAAAGTAGTGATGGTCGGGAATGACATTAGGGTTTTCATGTTTAATAGTGCTTATTTGTGCAAAGCAGATGAGGCTGTAAGTGATCTACAAAGCGGGCCACTGGTGAGAGCTCTTGCAGCGGCTCTGGAGACGGAGGCAGCCCGGCTTGGCTTGACCTTTTAAATTCTGAAAAGCAGCGTATGCTGAGTCACAAGATCTGCATTCCACACATGGCCTCCTGGTTACACTCTGCTAATAGAGTTAGAATTTGAAACTAATGATCCTCAGTGTTTCTCCTTTAACTGGGAACAGTATTTTTAGAAGTAGAAATAAAAAACCCTAAAATTGCCACGGCAATGAGCGTTCAGAGTTTATTTAAAATAAAGTGAAGGGAGAGGACTTTAAGGAGGAATCATTAGGCAATAACCTCTCCTTGCTCTTGTGCTTTAAGTCTTGATACTTAGTTCATCAAAATTGAATCCAGCAAATATTTTAAAATCTGAAATGAGAGGGAACTGTGCCATTTATTTAAACTCTATTCTCGTATTGCAGAACAATCTTGGACACTGTTACATACAAAATCTGATTTTTTTTTTTTCCCTAATATAACGCTTTGCCTTAGCACTCAGTAAGAGGGGAGAAGTTCCTGTGTGTTCACTAGAGAACAAATCAAGTGCAAGTGAGATCAGGGAACTCCCTGTGTTGGAAAGGGAAACATCTGGGATAGGCGATGCCTGGAGCCCGCTGCACATCTGCACTAGCAGCCTGACTGGGAGCTCAGCTCACTGCGGGCTCATGGGCTGTCCAGCCTATAGTTGTGCTTGGAAACGTCCACTGGAGGGATGTGGGGATGGAGGATGAAGGCTATTCACCAGCCGGTGGTGTGGGGACTCAGCTAGAGACAGAAGTCAAGAAGAAACGTGTGAGCTGTATTTCACCCTCTTCAGGAATGGCTGTTCTGGTGGCCGTGCTGTGCTGCTGGCAGGAACCAAGGGGCTGCTGTTTGCTGTGACAGACATAGTCTGTGCACAGGTATCTTTGCAGGACAGTTAGTGTTGTGGCTTGCAGCTAAGCACAGCTGGTGGTGTCTTCCCCGTGAATGAATGAATCAAGAATTCCTCTGTGCCCTCAAGCATGGCCAGGGTGGTTCTGAGCACAGGCGACAAGTAGATGTGGTTCTGTTCTGTCCTCCCTCAGTCTGGAGTAGTATTTGTCTCCAAAACAGGTTTTCCTTCAGCTTGTGAAGTTTGTATCCTGAAGATATGACAGAGTTGTTATTTTTTAAACAGGCAGGTAGCTCTGCAGAGCCACTGTGTGAAGAAAAGGATTTATAATGTTCTGACAAGAGTAACGCAACACTGCCTAATACTTAACTGCAAGCAGTTCTGTTCTTGGTGTGCTTTATTTCCAGCTGATGAGTGAGACTGTGTGGGGAGCTCCCAGCATTGTATGGATGCTGCTGGAATTCTATTATCTCAATGATTTCGGAATTTCAGTATTTTATGTGAGTTCTGTCAATCCCGTCCTATAGCAGAATGTGCTGACATATGTCGGGATGGAAAACTGTAAATCAAGTGGAACAAAACAGGTACTTGTCAGCATAATGTGTTTACCAAAATGACAACAGGAAAAGTAAGTTCTGCACAAAAAATTCATAGTTTGTGTTGCAAAGATTTGGAGCATTTTGCTGTCTGTAGGGTGTATGAATTATTGAGCATGTCCGTTTCTCCTGGTTAATGAGCTTGGAGAATTATTTGAGTCATTGTCCTGTGAGTCAAGTCGGTGGAGGAATGAGCGGTTTTGTGAGGCTAACTGCTGTCCCCGTGTTCCGTTCCAGGGAGCAGTACAGCTTGTATCGTAGTTCTGGACAGAACAAGTCACCGTTTACACACAGCCAACTTGGGAGACTCTGGATTTTTGGTAGTCAGAGGAGGAGAAGTAGTCCATCGATCCGATGAGCAGCAGCATTACTTCAACACTCCGTTCCAGCTGTCAATAGCGCCGCCAGAAGCAGAAGGAGTTGTCCTAAGTGACAGGTAAGGTGGGAGAGGATCTTGACTTTTTAATCTGCATATGTGATCAGCTCCCAAAAGGTGGTGGTTTTGCTGCCACCCTGGCAGCCTACGTCCTTTCTGTACCATGGAGCGTGGCACAGGGGGCTTTAAGCATGAATCCACTCAAAGGGCCTTGTATCTGCCTCGCTGCCTCCCCGTCTGTAGGTGATGTGACATTTCTCACCTTGTCCTTAAACTTTGCACGCTGTTGCACAGACTGAATTTACTGGAGAAGGATTAGTCCTTCGTGGCGGCGTGTGGCCGTGGTCTGCGGTGTGCACTAGGCATGTTCTGGTCCGTGGAAAGGTGCTGCTCCACAAGGCTGCTGTAACGCGGCTGCAGCTGGTGTGTGTGCCGGTCATCCAGCACGAGTGACTTATCTCCCCAGTCGCTCTGGTTCCCAGTCCGTGTCCGTACTCCCTCGAGACTGGTGTGGAGTACTCACTCAGACATCTTGGCAGTGAGGTAGCCAGTACTTGAAGAATAGAGCAGAGGGACACGTGACTGTAACTTGTGTTTCCCAATCGCTGTGTGTCCCGCAGCATATTGTATTTGAGCAAAACGAGCAAAAAAAAAACCCATTTGGCAGAACACCAAGCTGGGAGAGGAGAGTGTTCAGAGAGGACAATCTGTTCACAGCAACGAGCGGTTTCAAAGGCAGACTTGGACTTGTGTCTTCCCTGAAGAATGTCAGGCTGAGCCGTCCTCTGACTTGGTGAAGGCTCTTCCAGCCTACGCGATTCTGTGAAATATTGGGGCTGCTGCTGTAAGGGCTGTGATTTGAATGCCAAAACAGCGCTTTCTGAAAATGTTGATTAAGTTGTTGAAACTCCTGACTGCTCTCACATGAGGTTTTATTACTCCGTCATAAGACTGCAGGGAGGAAGCTAGGGCAGCGCTTGGAACTTAGAAGCCTTAAATAATCAGACTAAAATTAAACAATTGTTTGAAGTTCCAGATCTGCAAAATTCTTAATTTTTCTGACGTTCTGTGTCATCCTTGGGAAGCCAAAACCCACAAGGAAAAGCACAAGGATAATTGATAACGTCCAGTGGAAGTCAGGAAAGCAAAGTCATCTGAGTCATCACTTAATAAGGAAAGCACGAGATAAATGAGCTCCCACACTTGGGTCCTGAATCATGATTATAGCTTTCTGGCCAGTGTCTGTACTGCTCCTGGCGTTAATTAGTACTCGTGCCTCTCGTCTAAATGCTTCCCCAGTACTTTTTGTTGTTGTTGTCCCAGTTAAATGTTAAATTTGGCTGTACATGGGAATAGGCAGTCCGGGCTCGGTTAACCCTCCTGAGGCTGCAGAGCTGTTGAGCAGCGGCTCTGATGCATTTGGGCATGGCCAGATGACGCGGGATGCAGCAGTTCAGCCCGTTTGAAGACCCCTGAGGAATCTTTTAAAAACTTGCTTCTGAGAGTCAGGTTTTGCAGGATATTCCTGGCCAAAACAGGTGTTTTTCTCCCCTTGTATCGTGTGCTGTTGACCAGCCGGCTGTGGTCTGCTGGCAG
>NW_010405778.1:12445-15727 GCF_000710305.1 Buceros rhinoceros silvestris | reverse complement strand
ATGTGCTGAATTGTCCTCTCCCATACAGTGCTCTCAGGTGTTTAAGACAAGCGAGAAGGAGCCCTGAGCTGCCATTCTACTTAATGGTTTCCTTGGGGATACCCTTGTGAAGCGGATTAATTTGTGGGAGTTCATCTGGGAGTTTTCAAGGCCGATCCTTTGTGTCACGCTGTTGGCAGCCACCGATCGATCCTCTGTGGTCGCCGTGCTGCCAAGTCATCCTGGTGCAAAAGCTCCACAGTTAGTGGCTGTTGCTTTCTTTGGCAGCAGAACACCTGACGGTAGTGAGTGTCATGTTGAGGTGGTGGTTGACTGCTGGATGTCTTAGCAAAAGCTGGAGGCCTGTTCCCTAACACCTCTGTCATCCCCACAGCCCCGACGCTGCCGATAGCACGTCTTTCGATGTCCAACTTGGAGACATTATTTTGACTGCGACAGACGGGCTCTTTGACAACATGCCTGACTACATGATTCTGCAGGAGTTAAAAAAGCTGAAGGTGAGTGTGTGTGTTCTCCATCTCTCACACCTCCTGCACCAGGCGACCCTCTGCGTTACTACCATGGCTTTTTCCACACAGAACTGTTGTATCTTACATGAGTAACACCCATCACAAAGTGCTGTCATTGAGACCCCTCAGCCAGCACCACTCGTGAGCAGCGGAAAGGGACACCGACCCTACAGCGCTGGCTCTGGGGTCCACACCCGGGTGGAATCCAGAAGCAGCAGCTGGTGCTGGGTCACTAACCCGTGGTGAGGGAGAGGGGACCTGTTCCCCAGCGCCCAGGGCCAGCTGCTCACACGCTGCATTTCATCTGAGCTTGCAAACACAGCGTTCTCTCCCGGGTTATTTGAGGAGGCGAGCCGTATGCTCCAGAATAACTGGAAGCTTTCCTCAGCGGTTGTGTCTGAGCAGCTCTGCAGGAGTGTGAGCTGTCTGGGTTGTGTGTGCTCAAAAATCTTTAATGCTCTGTGAAAAAAAGTCTTTCCTGGCAACTTTTCCAGGTTAGTGACTGCAAATGTTCTTTTTAAATAGTAAAAATACATTAAAATATTTTAATTTGGATGAGAACATTTAGCTTAAGGCTATTTACTGACAGAAGGAAAAGTGTGCTTAGGAGATATCAATATGTATAACCTCCCGGAGGAAACGGCGCTGTTGTGAAATGCAAATACGGTTAACGCTAGAATTACAGTGCGGTTTAAAAAAAAAAAGAAATTGCCTGCTCTTATCCTGCAGCTACATAACTGCGAGGTGCTGTCACAGTGGAGGTGTCTGAGAGGCCTCTGCCCCTCGTGTTGCCCCTCCTCCCCTTCTCGGTGCAATATTCAGGTGTGAAACTGGGCAGCCGTGCTGCGAAACGGAAAACGGGAGCACGGGCTGTGGCAGAGGGTTTCCTTGGGTAGCGAAAGTGCTGAAGCGCTGGAGGCATCCTGGAGTCTTGCCAGGGGCTGGGGGGAGCCGCGGGGCTACAGCCAGACCATACCTCTGTCTGCTGCGCGGCTGCCTGCCCTTTGCTGCCCCGAGGAAGGTTACTGGGCAGGGAGGAAGGTTACTGGGCAGGGAGGAAGGTTACTGGGCTGACGCTGGAGGTGGAATTCCCTTGTGGAAGAAAGTCGAGCTCCACCTTTTGGCATGTTTGGGAAAGGCGCCGAAGTTCTCGGGAAGATTCAGCCCAGAGTGACTGGTGTCGATGCCTGCGAATTCCCCAAACTGGGGGGAAGCCTCCTGAAATGACGAGGCCTTCTGAAATAGTTATGAACCAAAATGTTTGTGTGCTCAGTAAGTTGTTCTGATGTAACTTTTAAAGGGTCCCTTCTCCCCAAGTGAGCCCTTGTCACCTGGGTGTGAGGGTCAGGGAGGTCAGGCTCCCCGCTCCGGGTAAAACAGAATTACTTTGGCAGAGCCTGGTCCGTGAGGGACGGCTGGTTCTCCTCCCGTGAACGCTGTCGCTATCCCACTTCCCTCAGGCGAGTCGGTTTAGTCTATTTTGAGTATTAGTCTTCTGAGTTCCTAAAACCCTCCAGAGCCGAGACATGTAGCTGCCCCTTGGGAGCAGAGATCTGGGCTTGCTTCGGTTGTGAAGATTTGCAGTTCTGACCCGGATTTATAGAGCCTAAAAGTCAGTGAGGGTCCCCTGGGAGGAGAAGGTGAATCTGCGAGAGAGGGGCCAGGCTGTCAGGGATCTCTAAAATCCCGCGGCTGAACAGCTACCGCCTGACTTCCCTGTAAGAATAAACTTTTTTTCTCGTTAATTTAGAACTCCAACTATGAGAGCATACAGCAGACGGCAAGAAGCATCGCTGAGCAAGCTCACGAGCTGGCGTATGATCCCACTTACATGTCGCCGTTTGCACAGTTTGCATGTGACAATGGGTTGAACGTGAGAGGTAAGATGGTTTTTCTCCTCCACCCACTCCTCCTGTCTTGGAGAAATCTGAAGCAAAGTGAAGTTCAGTGGTTCCAAAGCCCGACAGCAAACCAGAGCGTTGAGCGCTGTGGTTGGCAGCAGAGCGCCGAGCTCCCGTGCTGGGTTTGGCAGGGACCCCAGCTCCTGCCGTGGGTCATCCCAGGCCCTGGCGGCCCGCAGCCTCCTGTGGGGCCGCAGCTGGAGCGCAGAGAACCCAGCGCACCAACTGTTCTCTAGTTTTTATCTGCTCTGTACGCCCCTGCCCCCGGCCTCCTGCCTGACACCAGTTCTCCAGGCTCGGCTTGTGCCTTGGACTGGGGTGGGTGGTGGATGGTGACACATGGGTACACGCTGTCTACGCGTGGGTTTGGTTTATCAGTTTTTATAGGGTTGTCTATTATTGATGATTTTTAGCCAAGGCTCTGCCCGCTCTTTGGTGGTTTTGGGGGATTTTTTTGTTGAAATTTCTGACCCTTGTACCATTAGCATCCCCGTCCTGATCTCTCTTACTACACGCTGTCTCCGCGTTGGTTTGGTTTATCAGTTTTTATAGGGTTGTCTATTATTGATGATTTTTAGCCAAGGCTCTGCCCGCTCTTTGGTGGTTTTGGGGGATTTTTTTGTTGAAATTTCTGACCCTTGTACCATTAGCATCCCCGTCCTGATCTCTCTTACTTCCTGTGCTCCAGAAAGACACCAACACCTGGTGGAGCTCAGAGTCCTGTCAAACACTTTGAAAGAATAATAATTTTTTTTTTAATAAATAAATACAGTTCTGCTAGTGAAGAGGTTCTCCTTATCTCTGTATGAGATGGCAGGATTTCCTGCAAGACCCTTTAGAGTCTTTCCTGCGGGCAGGGATGGCAGCTGGGC
>NW_010405778.1:10877-12279 GCF_000710305.1 Buceros rhinoceros silvestris | reverse complement strand
CATGTGGCTGCACAGCTCAGTCACTCGGGGTGACACTGCAGGTCTCGGCACCCAGAGCAGAACCAAACCCCTCTCCTCTGCGCCGTTTCTGCAGGGTTGGAGCGTATTGCTCTGGCTGTGGGGGTCTGAAGTGTGACTAGAGGGTGTGAAGTAGCTTTTAGGAAGAGAATGCAGTGATGTAGTGCTGGAGAAGGTGCTGGAGGGGCATTTGATTTCCAGTAGAAATTCCCGAGAAGATACTGACTTTCCTGCAGCTTGTTTGTGCCACAGCAGTGTCTGTTAAATGACCTGCTGGAGAACAGGCCGCCTGCGCTGCTGGCTGCAGGCAGTGCGCAGGGTCCGCTGCTCCTGAGGGTCCGCTGCTCCTGAGGGTCCGCTGCTCCTGAGGGTCCGCTGCCTCGCTGTAGCTCACTCAGGAAACGCTCGTCTGCTGGATTCAGTGTCGCTGCTGCCTGCAGCTGCGCTTGGGGAAGGAGGTGGGAGAGGTAGTTCCTGTCTCAACACAGACTAGCTCTGGAGTAGTGAAACCGTTTTTAAAGAGCTTTCCCTGGGGAATGTCGCAGGCTGTAAGGTGATGACCCACTGTGGTAACAGTTCCGGCTTTCTGATGTTACAGGGGGAAAACCAGACGACATCACCGTCCTTCTTTCTATCGTAGCCGAGTACACAGACTGACGAGCCGGAGTGTCGGCTCCTGGTGTTCGCGTCGTCCCCGAGCTCCCAGCCTCACCGGACGGTTTCCTGCTGGCAGGATCGCTTCCTTCCTTCGCGGCTGGTCTCAGCAGCTGCTCCTCGAGCTTGTTGCCTGTCCTGAGACACAACTGACGTCCCCGTGAAGAACCACTCTCGTAGTACACTGGTCTTTGTCTGCCAGCAAGAAACGAAGAAGCTCAAGGCTTGAAGCATGTCAGAGCTTAGCCGTTGTCCTTCAAGGGGGAGGATCAATCCCACATCGTTCCCGCCTTTGAAATGTGACTGATTCCAAAGGAGTAGAATTGGTTTATCATCTTTCCAGCTAGGTTCAGTAGATAAAACCTCTCCTGGAGGGCGTGTAACTATTCACTAGACGCGTTCGCTGTTCATTCAAGGGTGTGTTGCAGAGCGCAGGGCCGTAAGCGTAGTCTCGTGACAGTGATAGCTGAGGTTTCGTGTTCCTGAGCTGCGGCTCTCAGGAGGTTCTAACTGCTGTAAACATCCTGCTCTTGCCATGCGTGGTGTCAGCGTAGGAGCCTTTTCCAGTACGGAATGTCACAAAAACATACTTAGTTCAAGTTATATGGATGCAAATGTGTTTTGTGATTTCAGGTGCTTAACTGTGATCTTAAAAGTTCTGCAGATCATTCGTCCGCCATGGGCCTGGTATCTGGATGTTTTGGCTGTGGATAATTATTATTTTTTAAAA
>NW_010405778.1:9436-10703 GCF_000710305.1 Buceros rhinoceros silvestris | reverse complement strand
CTCGGTTTCAAAAAGCCGAGCTGGCCGAAGCCGAGGTCCTCTCAGCGTTTGAACCCACCTCACCGGCGCGGGGTGACGCGGCGCAGACGCTGCCGCGGGAGGGTGTGCAAAGAACAGCTCGTCCTCGCCTCAGAGCGGCTTCGCTCTGGGTAGAGAATTCTGCTGCGGAAGGTAATTTGTGTTAGTAACCGCCACTCTCGCCTGGCTAGAACAGAACCCGCTGCACCAGCTCCAGCGCAGCCGCTCCTTCTCTGTCGGCCTCTCGGACAGGCCCCTCTGTGCTCACGCTGGAGCAGCAGCAACTGTCAAAGGTTAATGAATAATCAGCAAAACGTACATTTCAGTAATTGAAGTTGAGGGGTTTCACAGGAACCTTCGTGATGTTTACAGGTCTCTAACAGCCACTTTGCAATATGACATTTCCTCTCCAATCGCAGTCGCTCGCACTCGCACCCCCATCCTGCCGCTTTCCTTTGCCTTTCCCCAGGCTCACGCACAAGCTGAGAGCTGTAAAGATATATATATTTTTGGTCAGTTTTTCATTAACTTTTTTGCTGGTAGAAAAGTCTGTAGAAATAAATTAAAGCCATGTTTTTATATCTAAAAAGTCGGGTAATGTTGCTGTTTAGGTGAGTGCAGTTAAACCGGGTCGGTAAATAATCTCGCCCGCTCTCAGGAGGAGGTTTTTACTACCTGGTTTATTGTATTAAAACTGTTTAAGTTTGAGGTTACCTCAACTTGTTTAAAGAATTTTTGTGGACTTGTACTGTATATTTGCGTAACTATGTCAAGCTTTTATTTAAGGTCATTTAACATGTACCATGTACATGTCATTTTACTCTATTTCAATGCATCGTGCTTGTAACAGGCATTTCAGTTACAGGAAGTGATTAATTCGGAAGCTCGTCAGTAATTTCTCTGCTCTTCCTCAATTGGCGTAACCTTAGCGATCACCTTGTAATGACTTGTCAAAATGCCTTAACTACCCGGACTTGACCAAAACACGACTTTGGTGAGGGCGCGGGGAGGATCCTGTCAGTGAGGACAGATAGCGAGGGTTGGGGTGAGCAGCGAGTGGGGGTGACTTTGCACACCGGTCCGTCCTGGGGCTGTCCCGGGCCGGCCGGGCTGGCTGGCAGGGATGTGTGGCGCTGCAGTACAGGGCTGTGTTTCTTGCGGCTGGGAGGGGCACTTCCCTCTCCCATCCGCCTCTCTTTACATTTTATTCTCCAGTATTTGCTGTCGCGCTTTGTGATTAGAGCAGGTA
>NW_010405778.1:7429-8935 GCF_000710305.1 Buceros rhinoceros silvestris | reverse complement strand
TGCGAAGCCGTTTGCCTCATATCACATTGTGATTTTTTTTTCTTTAGTAAAGAACAAATTTGGATTTTTGATTTACAAATCATGAGTTTCTCCCTCACCAGACACACCAAAGACCAGTAAAGCTTTGAGCTTTTCCATCTGTTTATAAAGCAATACTGTATTATAAAGAATTGATATTTTTTATCACATGCTTGATTGTTTTGGGGTTTTTTTTAAGATGTGCACTCTGAACATATCAACCTAATTTCTTCCTATGAACTTAAGCTGCCTGCGCACAAAAAGTTTTGGGAAAGGAGATGACAGGGCCCATATATCAAAATAATTGTGACGATGGGTGAAGCAGTGACACTTCCCAGGAGTGAGTGTTGTGACTGCGTGTGGAGGAGCGTTCCAGCAGGGTGTTCCCGAGACGCAGGGTGCGTGAGCTGCTGCGGGGGCTGTCCCAGTCCGCTGGTGCGGGAGCAGCCGGCTGAGGGGAGAGGAGGAGTTTTGCACACCAGTAACCGCGTGAGGTCACGGCACTGGCAGAACTGGGATTTCTGCGGCAGCGTGACTTGGTCTTTGGGTAAAACAGGGCTGAGGGGGGCAGATGGGAAAAACTCTGGTTCGTTGTGACTTCCCTGGCTCCCTTTGGGAGATCCGCGCCGTACGGCTTCCCTCTACAGGGCCTTCCCATGTGTTTCTGGAGAAGGTATGGCCAGAAAAACCAAACCATAGCCAGGTGCGGGACCAGGGTGGTGTGGCTGAGCCAGGGTGAAGGGAGAGGCGAAGGTCTGGCAGAGGTGGGAGGGTTGGGGGGCGGAATGTCCACCTTTCAGCAGAGGTGACGGATGGCCTCTCTCCAGGGAAGACCCGGCTGTGTGTGTGGGAACGGGCTGCGTGAAGTAGTTTCTGACAGAGATGGCTGAAATAACGCGGCAGATCCCGGTCTGTACCTAGTGAGGACGCTTTGTGGTGGTGTTCAAATGAGACTATCATCTATGCTTACCTAAGAGGCAATTATGTGAATTTCATGTCTGAGGTATAACTTATGCAGGAATAATTCTGTAAATACATTTAAATGAATTGTAAAGATATTTAATAAATATAGTATTTATACTAAAATGCGTTTTTTTAAAGTAAAGTTGACTGCAAAACCTCTGTTCGTTAGAGCGGTGATGTCGATGCAGCTGGTGGTGCTGGGCTCTCCCTTGGACCTTCCTCCACTGTCACCAGCTTCTGCTGGAGGAGGCCAGGGCAGGGGGAAGATTAACGCAGGTCTGAAACACGAAGAGCCTCTTAATCTGCTTTCACACATCGCTTTCCTGTTCTTAAATGTTTGGGGGTTCAGTTAAACGTTCGCTGTAAAACACCAGCGATCCTCTGCGCCGGAGTGGGGGGTTTATTGCTCCAGCACTTGGTACTTTACAGGAGCGGCTGAACTTGCCTGCGGAGGGGACGGTGTGAGTCCCGTCGTGAGGGTGTCCTGGGGAGGTCACCCGGGGTCAACCCCGTTGTGTCAACAGA
>NW_010405778.1:6858-7314 GCF_000710305.1 Buceros rhinoceros silvestris | reverse complement strand
TCAGCAGAGAGCGGGTGAGCTCTGCGGCTGGCCTGGATCCTCCTCGGTGTCGCTGGCGGTTGCCAAGCTGTGGAAGGTGTGGCTGGTGGCCTCCTTCTCCTTACAAGAAACCGCTCCAAAAAAGAAGGAATGAAACTGCAAAATGCAACATTGATAGAAGTGAGAAACCCAATGATTTCTAAAGCTTTTCCACTTTAAAACCTTCCTCAGCTTCTGTTGAAGCATCCTGTGCAGAACCGAACACCAACACGCAGCAGCCCCCAGCCTCGCACAGGGTTCAGGGAGACACCGGCTGAGGTTCCCCGCTGTCGTACGGGGGGCCCTCACCTGCTGGTGGGTGGGCTCTGCCTCTGCCATGGCTGCTCCTCCCGTGCCTGTCCTGCGTCTTGTGACTCTGGCAACACTTCTCACCTCTTGGTTTGCCCGAGGACTGGGAGGGGTTGTCGTGCTCCGGGG
>NW_010405778.1:0-6741 GCF_000710305.1 Buceros rhinoceros silvestris | reverse complement strand
AGTTCGGTGCGATTCCGTTCCGTGGTGGCTTTTGGGAAGAAGCGGCTTCTGCACCACGATCTTTATCCATGGAGGTTTTCTCAGGTTTACCGGCACGCATCTTCGAGCTGGATTGGGGAGAGTCAGTCAGGGAGGTAACTGGCTTTTGTGTGGTTTTGTTAGAATAGCTTTATTTTCTGTTAATGAAAAGCCCTGTGGCTTCAGAATAGATCCTCAACTGGTAGCTTCTCTTCCCCTCCGATGCAGAGAATCCCATGCGCACACAGGACTGCAGAAGCCAGCTCGGAGCATGCACCGTACCGAGCTGTTCCTGCAGCCCTCCAGTTCACGGTGTTCCTGTGAGCAAAGACTCCAGGATCCTACCGTGCTCACCCCCACCCCGCAAGAACGAGCACATCACTTCCTCTCCAGCGTACACCTGACTGCACTGTGAAATGTTGAACTCCCCGTTTTCTGCCCTTCCTGGCAGCCCCCGCTACCTTTCCTGCTGCTGTGGCAAGGCGGGAGCCTGCTGGGAAGCTGTCTCCTTCTCCACCTCGCACAAGGTGGCCAAAATAAAGCTGGCTTCCAGCACCATGTCTTCGATGCTGAAGGCGATTGGTCTAAAGACAAACAGTAAGAGATTAAACAGGGTAATTATGCACCGTGTGGGAGGAAACACAGCTCCTGCCATTCCAAACACAAGGGTTGAAAAATGCTGCCTCTGAGAAGCTGGAAATCGAAGGTATTTGCTGCTGAAGCACGAGGTGGTTTCCTGTTCCATTTAAATGTACCATCGAGCACGTGCTGTACAATATTATACAAAGTCAAAGCATCGTTTTAAATACGTAACTTATATGTTAAACAGGAAATGTGTTGGTTTGCTGAATAAAACCGTAGTGTGCGTTAGGCTGAGAGCCTGAGGCCAGCAGGTAACTGGGGGATGGGTGCTCCCCGTCACCGTGGCTGGCTCAGGACAGCGGTGCCTGCGTTTAAACACTTCACGCATCATCACAAACCACCTCACCCGGCACAGCAGATTAGAAATGCAGCTTTTGGTACCAAATTAGATCCTATTTTACTGTTCCAGTTAAATACTCCTGGAGGACTCTGCGGACAGCCCCGACTGTGGAGCGGTAGCACCAGGAGTTCCAGCCAGGACATACCTTCCAGATATATCAAAATGGACCGAGACAGGAACGCTGGTGGCTTCTGCAAACGCCAGCAGTCCCTGGAAAGAAGGGGTGGGTGGTGAGCGCTGGTTTGGAAAGATCCATACTGGCATGTGAGTTTATCCCAGCCTTCCCCACCCAGAGCTTTGCCAAAGCAGCTCCTGTGTGGAGAGCTCGGGTGTCACCGACACTTTCACCAAGACGGTTACAATGTGTCTGCCCAGCACCCCAACCACACTTCTGGAGTTTTAAACACGTTTCGCTTGCCTGTCAAAGGCAACTGCGAGGGCCCCGCAGTGTCCTGAGGATGTGGGTGTTTAAAGCCAATCCTCAGCCAGGTTGAGAAGTCCTGGGGCTGGTGGAACACTGCCCAGGGCCACCCCGCAGGTGGTGGAGGCCACCCCTTCACATTGTACTGGCCAAGTCAGGCAAAATCACAGGAAATGTTTTATTTTCCAGAGAAATCCTGCTTCACCCTCAATTCTTTAAGGCAAAACGTCACTTCAGAATCTACTCCAACTTGAAAGTAGTCAAATTCCTCCGGACTCAGCTGGATTTCGGTAAGCATGGTCTTCGAAAAATCTGTGTAAAGTAACAAGAGTCAAGGACTTGAAAGAGTGGAGTTTGAACTTGGCAAAACTATGATTATAACCATGAGGATTTTACATCAGCATCGTTTGAATAAATAGTTGTATTTTTACATTGCCCAACAGTAATAAATGTTGCTTATCTAAATGTATTTGATAATGAAGTAAAATAAAATCCTCTATTTATTTACAGTGTATGACGTAGATTTAAATGGCTTCTAACAGAAGCCATTTTACATTTGTCAGTGTGATCTAACCTGGTACCTGCTGCCGTTCTGGCAAGCCTGCTTTGCCGACAGGCGCTGAGCGCGGTCAGCACCCCTGGTCGCTGAGTGTCCTAGGGACGGGAAGGTCAAAATGCCGCGTGACTTCAGCAGATTAATCGTAATAGCTGACAATCAGCAGAGGACAATGAAGGGGGACGGAGGCTCTTTGTTTGAAACCATCATCTTTTCCTGCTACGCAAGTGGCACCAGGAAATGGGCCCTTGGGTTGTTGCTCGTTATGGTTAGATCAGTCTGTAGAGGTTGTTAGTTCCTCAGGGCTGTAGAAACACCCGCTGGAGGGGACTCGCCGGCAGAGGCAGAGCCTGCCGCCAGCCCGCCCGTGGGAATGAGTCTGGGCAGAAGCTGTGAGTTCGTTCTCTGAATGTGGAAAAACCCATCGCCAGGTGATGCGTTCAAAGGACATGTTTTGTCTCAGTCCACACGTGCTGCAGGTAGTGACCAGCATCACGTGCTACACCACAAGCACAACGCTCCTGATTCCTGCTTTTTCTCTCCACTCTTTGGGGGTCTTGATATCTCCTTAAATTTCTACCTACTGGTTTTTTTCACTTTCTTTCTTAACTAACCCTTCTAAGTGTATCTTCCTAAACTAACAAAATCTGTTATTCAAAACATCCTATTTTACTGTCTATTGTCAGTAATTTCTTGCCCGCTTCGCTCCAGTTTCCACCACAAATCCGTGTTGCTCTGCAGGGCTTCAGCCTGTTCTCAGCACAATCCCCACCCCTGTGCTCGGGGCAGTCTCTTTTTCTGGATCAATATCCTCAGCGATGCTCGTAAGCAAGTACGAAAAGCATCACTGTGTTATGTGATACCAAGAACCTGGACTTCCAAACCACAATGAGATCTTTAGAGTCACACCCCAAGAAACACATTCTGTGATTCCTCTAGTCCACTTGTTTTAACATCCCAAGATTGTTCCATAATGTGAATTTCCTTACCAGCGTCCTCCTCAGCGTAACTCTTGAAACAAACGTTCACTGGAGTAACCGATAAGGTCACTTCTTCTTGACTGGTCGGAAAGTGGATCATTATATCAGCCAGCAGCCTGAAAATCACATTGTGTGTTAAAATAATTCTACCTGCCACGAATCACTAGTCAGCACTGGCTGATTCCTGTGTCAAGAGCTTCACTTTTAATAGAAATGCCGTCAGGAAAAGCACCGTTTAACTGCTCTTTGCCTTTGCCAAATCTTGGATTCTTCCAGGAGCTGCTTTTCAAAGCAGAACTCGGCCTTACTGCATTAAAAAAATTCTACTTTAAGCACTGGGTTCTTTGCCTGTAAAATTAAATCCCCAGTTTATTTGTCATGGGTGGAAGCTGCTCAAAGATGAGGATTCAAATTATACACTACACGCTACTCAAGGTTCGACCGAGCAGGATTTACAGCAGAATGAACAAAACTTCTGAAGCTGTAATGTGAAAAATCAAACTCTAGGGGACAGGATTCAGGAATCTGACAGTGCCCTGATCAGATTTTGATTGTGTCAATGACTGTGAGAACAGTGTTTTCAGAAAAAAAAGGTTTGTATTCGTTACCTGGAGTGGACTTTAAGTACATTTGGACACATGTGCTTTGCAAACACAGCCTGCAGTGGGTCGCATTCTTGAAACGTCAGGTTATATGTTTTTACAACACCTGAGTATAAAGGATGTGAACAAAAATCAGTGCTGGTCTGTAATTTGAAATGGCTTTTTTTCCAGTATTAATTTTTCTTTTAGGAAATCTCAGTAAAGAAAGGAATAAAGCTTGTGGAGCCACAAACAGAAACCTGAATGAACGTGCCGCCTAAGGCTTCCTTCCCCCAGTTAGTTGTCCCCCTCCAGCACCCCAGGTTTTTAAGAATTCGCCAGATGTGAACGGCAACCGGTGTAGAGGAAGGCGGCTTCAATATTCCCCTAGTATAATACTGTAAATGGTGGTAGGTCTAAACGCCGTAAGCAGCAGATGATGATACAACGCATGTATTAACCGTGGAGCTGAAGAACCTTCCTCTGATAAAGCCGCTTTTACCTCCACTTTCTCAAGGTGCTGCACAACATAAATACAAATTATGATGCGAGAGGCTGGAAGCGTTTGGCATAATGTTCCACCAGTGACACTCAGTTCATTACAGTACGTTTGTCTTGCTCTTTTCACCTGCTGCTGTTCCTGCACAGCCGCTTTAAGTGTAACCTACCGTGTTTGCAGAGGAGCTGGAACGTTACGTGATGGTCATGAGTATTTGTATAAATGCTGCATCTCTCTACATTCCTTTCCAGCACATTTACACATCTAAATACAGGAAGAACTGACTGTAAAAAAAAAAAAATAAATAAGGGCAGAGGTTACTCACCAAGCAATTTTGCGATGTTATTTCCCTAGTTTTATACAGTTTATCTCAAGCTCCTGCTTTTACGGCTTCCCCAAACCGCGCTGTAAGCAGCCGGTACTGCTGCTCGCCAGCCTCGCCCGCTACTCCAGTTCGTGGCCAGCAGATCTGTTTGCTGAACAACCGGCCAAAGCTCTTCAGGCTCACGCTGGTTTGGAAGGCTTCAGGAGACACACTCCAGAGGCAGGAACGTGGTGTTGCAACACCCCAAGAGGGAGCTGGTTCAGGCCTGGGGAACCGCAGGGCACAGCTCAGGAGGTGCAACTTCTAAACATCGTTAGACACCAACACTCTTTTGTGGAATTGCTCAGGAGTGCTTGAGTTTGGAGCCAGCCCCACACCTCTATGGGCCTCCTCCTGTAATTTCATTTGGAAACGGGGCAATTTGCTGCCTACAAAGCTGTGCGTAATGATCCATTAAACCATACCTTAATGACCAGTTTACAGGGGAGGGATAACTGTTTGTCCTTCTGACATGGCTGAGCCACAGCTGTCCAGCAGTAATGTTGGAAAAACAGAGATGAGAAGAAGACACACGCATATGCTGACCTTGAAGAATTCACTGCTCTTAAGGCAAGCTGAAAATATAAGTAATTTATTAAAACTATTTCATATTGAACCTTTACCAAAAAAGCCATCTCTGTGCTTTGGTGCCACATCCAAAGCACAGGTGCTTTAACTGTGCACGACTCAAAATAAATGGAGATGCTTTATGCGTATGATCATGATCAAACTTACTGCCTCCATGATTACTGCTCAGACGCCACCGGTATCGTACAGGCACAGGCATCCAACCCATGGATATTCAAGAGGCCCTAGAGAGTGAGGTAACTAAACGCTGAAAGCTCAGCTTGTGTTTGAGGCATTTGAAGGACCAGAGTTGATTCTAAAACAATCCTCCTGTTCACCCACCCACATGGTACACACAGATGAGCAAAGGCACTGCGAGCACCTCAGAAATTCTTCTGGTATAAGAAGAAATTATCTGCACTTCTGGTTTTCCAGCCTCCCAGCAAGTCAAGGAGAGCGGGTCACTTTTAACTCAGAAACCTCTAGAGCAAACCCTCGTCCTGCTGGAAATGGTGTTTGATTAATCGGAGGCACGCTAATGGACGCATTCTTCCTGTTGAGTCACATCGGTACAAAACCGGGTTGTTTACAGGCAGCTTCTGATGTGGTCCAGAACAAACCTTTTGACCCGTGGCCACAGAAGTAAACCCCTGGGTGTGGATCTGGATGTCCCGGACAAGCGTCAGCTTCGTTAACAAAAAACCAAAGAATACCGGGGCAGAGGAAGAACGAATCTAGCTACAACTACAGAAAATATGGCACTTGTCCATATCAAAAGTGGAGGAAGCTGAGGGATAACGTAACTCAGACTGAAGGGTACCTGTAGGAAAACATCACAATATCCAACAGTATAAATACGTTTCCAAGAAAGACTTTTTAAATTACAATAAATCAAATTCACTTACACCTTTTTCTACGGGGTCAAACCAAAATTCATCACTAATACGTGCTATGGCATGTATTGCTCTTCCAAACACTAGCAGGAAAAGAAAACAGTGCAATGTGCATTCTAATAATAAAAATAATATAATACAGTAAGTAAATAAAATAATAGTAATTTTAAAAGTTACACTGCATTTTCTCCAGAGTAATTTAAGAAGGAACATTACAAATTTTGTACACATTTCAAAGAAAACATTACTCTTTCTTTTTTAGTGGCACAGATGTGTTTTTGATACTTGCTGCTTTTGGACGCTGCCTCCGAGGAGGCACACCTCAAATGTCACCTGTCCCGTGGCAGCGACTGGCATGACCAGATGTCACCACAGGTTAGTTCAATCTAACGGGACAGAACACCACTGAAGTTAGAAAGTACACTCTGTAGCTGGTGACAAGTCTGAGCAAGGGGTGAGCAGCTGGTCATCGGTGAAGCTGTAGCTCAACAGACCCAGCAGCAAGCAGCAGTATTTGCCTCTGCCTGCCCTGGCGCTGGCAGAGGAGCATTTTGCAAGAAAATGCTGCGCACAGGCTGGGCCTCTGGAAGGAGAACGGTGCGCACAGGGAAGGGCCCAGCTAAGCAATGGCTCCTCCACCTTAAAACGCCTCTGCTCTCTGTCAGAACACCTTTCACAGGCTGCGTGCGGCCCCTCAAAAAATGCCTTTGTCCTCCTGGGGATGAGCGAGGGGCAGCTCCGCAGCTCTGCTGCAGCAGGTCTGGCTGCGGCCCCCACTGCTCTGCGTCCTGCTCTGCACCGCCTGCAAGTCCCCACAGGGAAGCCCACGGAGGGCAGCGCCAGGGACCCCAGGGTGCCAGCCACACAGCCCCACGGCCAC
>NW_010405777.1:543-802 GCF_000710305.1 Buceros rhinoceros silvestris | reverse complement strand
CCCCTGATTTCCCGCCGCATCTGCTCTAGGTTGGGGATGTCAGGGCACATCTCCTCCACGCGGCTGGGGAGCCCCAGGACTGTGGGGACACAGCAGGGTCAGCAGTCCTTCTGTGAAACCACCCCGGGCCACCAGCACCACCCTTGGGACCACCAGCATCATCTCAAGAACCTGCCCAGGGCCACCAGCACCTCCCTGGAACCACCCAGGGCCACCAGCACCATCCCTGGGACCTGCCAAGGTCCACCAGTGGCATCCC
>NW_010405777.1:0-203 GCF_000710305.1 Buceros rhinoceros silvestris | reverse complement strand
CAGGAAGGCAACGGGCATAGCTCCGGCCAGGGGGGCCATGCACTCCCCCAGCGCGGGGCCCTGCCTGCGGGCACACACACGGCACCCCATAGCACCTCTTGGGACCCCACGACACCCCATAGTATCCCACAACACCCTATGGCACCCCACAGGCATGGGCACCCCATGGGCATCGACAACCCACGGTCTGGATGGGGTTGAGG
>NW_010405776.1:0-24953 GCF_000710305.1 Buceros rhinoceros silvestris | reverse complement strand
ATATATATATATATACATATATACATATACATATATACATATGCACAGACTCAGATGGGTGGTATGAACTCAAAGCTTCATTCTGGAATTCAGCCATTCCCAGGGGTGGAGAGCATTGTCATTTGTGCTTGAGTGGTTGATTTGTCACTGCTGGAGGGGATGTCACCAATCTACCTCCTGTAAAGAGCCACTTTGCCTATCTGGAAAGGCAGAGGGAGGAAGACTGCGCAGAAGCACAGTCCCTCTTGCGATGGGTCCTCGTTACAGGGAAGTAGACTTTCCTTGCAGCCTCTGTGTAGTTCTTTAAGTGACTTGAATTAATTAAAAAAATAATTTGACACTTCCCCAAATGACAGATCTGACCCTGGTAGCCCAGGAGTCTGGTCTGGAAGCTGAGTGCCCATCAGGTCTGTTATGCATGTTTGGTAGGTCCAATCTGAGAGGCACTCTGTTTACTGCTTCCTGACCTGCTAGCGTTGCCATGATTGCATTTTACAAATCCCAGCTCAATATATAAAAGAGTACCATGACAGGACAGATTCTAGGGTTGTTTCTAGGTTGAATTTGACCCATTGTGCATTGAATATTAGCAAGCACAAAGAAGCTTTGATCTTGATGCATGTTTGTAGACATACTACTTTTATTATACTGGTAAATCAAGTGTTTTCACAGGTTAGATCTTAAAAGAGAAGTATCTTAAAAGAGAAATGGGTATTTCCCAGTTTCATTCTCCAGCTTTGCTGCAGGTAACTGAAGAACAGGGATGAGAAGGTTAAAGTGGCAGCAGATCTGCAGCATGTTTCAGGTGACTCCATGTGGGCTGTGACTGCTCAGTGAGCAGGGGCAGAAAATTCAGCTGCCGGAACTGGATGCCCCTCTGGAAGACATCTGCTATACCTCTGTGCTGCACCTTGGCCCCTGTCCCTTCTACTTCTGTTCTGCAACAGCTTCTCTGAGCAAGAGCTGGGTCTCTGTGAGCTGAAACCCATGTCTGAACCTCCTTCTCCATGGTTGAACTTCCCTGGAGGAAAATTTCTTTGACTCCAGTTCTTTGACAGTCTGAGTTCCCTCGAATTAATGGAAAACAATACATTCTGAACCCTTCCCAGTCACAGCTCCATGTGGTTTTGAAAAAGCAACCTTAGAAAAGCTGCTAAATGTAAAATAAATTTGATTTCACAAAACATGTACTGCTTCACTGACATTTTTCTATCTTCTCCTTTTGTACCTTGCTTAATTCCCCTCATTGCTTGTGAGACTTAGCATTTGCTGAGAGCAAACCTCACCTCTTACCTGAAAATCCTCAGGGCCTTGTTCACATCAAAGCCCAGCCTCCCTGAGTGTTTCTATCCTCTCCAGTTTTGAAGTTATCTGGAAATATTAGCATATTTGAATTAACACTACTAAACTACTCCAAGTGCAGAGTTGTCATAATTTTTCACTTTAGTTTTATCTAATCAGTCCATGTAATGACTAGAATTTCTAAAAAGAGACACTTATGTGCAGATCACTGGTAATATTGTTTTCAGTTTCTTTTTTTCTTTTCTTTTTTTTCTTTTTTAATTAAAAATTGACTTTTTGAAGAAAGTAAGTACAGGGATTAAGTCTGCTTGAATCTTGCCTAAACTGGAGTTCACGTGCTTAGAACCCAGTTAATTCCCAGCCTCTGAATCGCATCTGCCTCTTTGCCAGAACTGCCTAGCCCTGGATCTATTTATATTCAACAGACAGCTCCCTGTCTGATTTGGGACTTCTGTTGTCATGTATCTTGGTTTGTACGTATAATCTAGAAAGAAGGAACAGAGACTTTTATGCTGTACGTTCTATATTTCCCATTTTAAAATACAGTGAAGGGATGCCTAAAGTGGACAGATACAGGAAAATGAAGGGAAGAATAAGGAAAAAGCAGGTTAAGGAGCCTATGTGTAACTTAGGAGTTGGGCCAGACCAGCTTTGTTTTAGAATATCTGAAGCACTGTCTGAAGCAATCCTTGAAAAGTGATGGTGAATGATGAGGTGTTGAAAGATTAAGTAAGGACAAATAGCTGTATAACTTTAAATAGGAGTCAAGAAATTAAAGACTAATCAGCTTGATTTATGTTCCCAGGGAAAATCTTGGAACAATCAGTTGAGCAAATTTTTGAAGGCAGTTGCTTTAAAAGCATGCTCCCAGGAAAGCCACAAACTCAGTTTTAAAGAAACTAACATAAGGAAGGTGCAAACGTATCTGTGCCTGTATAACTGGAGATCAGTTACTTGTGGGAATATTCAAGGGCATAAAAAGGAAAAAAGTATTCTATAGAAAACCTTAGAAACCTGATTTAATTTCATTCAGTACTTACTTCCCAGATGAGAGAATAAACATGATCTTTGAGGCAAGGTTGAAATAATTTATTCTTCGTAGCCTAAAGGAGAGAAGACTGGAGTTAGCTGGGGAATAGGGGAAAAGACCAGACTGAGAGTGTAAACATTTTTGCCAAGAAGAAGAGAATAATCATTTATCCATGTACAGGATTGGTAAAAAACATGAAAGGATGAGTTTAAATTGCAGCAAGAAATGTTACAGTTAGACATTAGAAAACCTTACATGTGAAGATTACAAAATTCTGTAAGTGATGAACAAGAAGGCTGTGGATATGCCAGTAGCAGAATTTTTTAACTAGTTAGATCCCTGTATGTCAGAATACGTATAGCTGATCCTGCCTTATAGCGGAGGTATGCAGTAGAAGATAAACTCTTGGGATTCTACTTGCCTGTGATTTTATTATTGTATAAAAATAACAGAAACACAAGTTCACATAGAAATGATAGTTCTTTGAAAGTAATTCATAACATGTTGAAGAAACAATAGCCTTTATTGTGAAAGCTGAACTCACTGGCCTCTGTCTCCCATTACTTTTCTCTTAGTTTATAATAGACCTATGTTAAGAAAGGGCTCTCTGTAACATACTTCAAGAAAGCAGGAATAGCAGAAAAGTCCATACCCCACACAGGTGATGGGAGGTTTTCAGCAGGGAAGAGCTGTTTGTTGCGGTAAAAAAGAGACTACAGCTAGACACGTGGTGATAATTCTGGGTAAAAGTGTATGTGGACATACAATGAGCACGCATATGTTGGTGTCTGGGGGCATCAATGCTGTAAGCTTAGCCAGGGGCTCCAAGCTTCTGAGGAAGCTCTCTGGGATCTATGTAGCTGCACCATAAAGGATAGAGCCCAAAGTGAAGGAAGGGGAAAACTATCACCTCAGGAACTGAAAGAACATCCTTTAAGCAGAATACATCTGTTTTTTGATTATAGAAGTATTCTGGAAATTCAGTATCAAATGGTCAACACAGGAATTAAATGGAAAAAAATGTTTCAGGGAAGAAAGACATTGTTGTCAAAAGAAAAACATGGGAATTAATTACCTTCTTTTCTTTGTTCCTGAAAGACCTGCAGCACCATTGAGGTCTTATGTTGTTTTGTACATTTAAATAATTTTACCCTGGTAAAGGTGAGACAGCTCTTGGTCAGTGCTACTGCACACTCATTTAAGTTAATCTCATGATAGGTATGAAAAATAATAGGTTTACTTATTGCCTTTTGCTAAGACAAAGTACCAGATGAGTATTATTGTTGCCAGTGGAAACACTATTCAGGTGAAGAAACATGCAATAACAACCCTGTGCTATCTTTGGCACAGAACAATAATTCTGGTCACTGTGTTTTTCTTGACAGTTGCTGAATTTCTGCTGATGTGTTTGGCATTTGGTTGTAATTACCTATTCATCTGAATTAAAAGATTGATCACTGCAGTCAACGACTGATACAAAACAGCATAAAAGAGATACATTAAAACTGGAATTTTATGTAAGCATTGTTCCAGAGGGAAAATGAACATATGCAACAGGAAAATTGAGAAGACATCTGTCACGGTAGTCGAGCCTCTATCAAGCCTGATAATGATTATGAATCCATTACCATTGATACATTGCATAAAACTGTGGGAATAGGAAGCTTTTCACATTACACAGAGAGTAATCAACATCCAACAGAAGTAGTCCCATCACACATGCACCTGCTGCGTGCCTCACAGCAGAATATGTTATTTGAAAATCTAAATGTTATTGGCATGGCAGAAGGAGACAGACAAATAATGAGATTCACTTATGAGCTATTTTATTCCTCTGCCAATAGAGGTTTTCTAGTAACAAAACAAGCATTCGGTAACTTGTATATATTCCTCAGAATGTGTTGACATACATAATTTAATTGATACATTACAAATGCAACCAAGTGATAATTCCAAACTATTTCTTATGATGAAAGTCCAACTGCTTGTAATAGACATATTCTTTCCTATATGTTTATGGTTATGTATTTTTTCTCTGCATTTACTAAAAAAAGACAGAAAAAACTTGGGATTATGTGTGTGTGAGTGTACGCCCTAGAAATCTGTGGCTGCAATAAATCTTATTTCAAATTAAGCAGCAAATGTGTTTATTTCAACCATTTTTTCCAGAATTTCCAGAACTAAATCAATAGTGTATAACATGAATGGGAACCTGTGTTTTGAAGACTACATAACTAATAGAAAATTAATTCCTTCTAAGAACAAAAATGTGCAGCTCAGAATCTGTTGTTTTTTTTTTTTTTCTAAAATCAGATGAAACACACATTTCAGATGGTGGATTTATGTATATGAACTGCAGTCTATGTTTTTCAAACAGTTTCAAAATTTGCCAAAATATGCTTAACCAGCATGAGAATATACATACACACATACACATATGGGCATACACAGACTGGGTGTTTCAGCATGTACGTACACCTACATATATACAAACAGAGTACATAAACATTAATATATTATAAAATATATATATATATTACACGTTTCAGCAGATACTTAGATGCTTTTTTCCTACTAAGCGGTCGGACTTTTCAGATCTGTATTATAAGATTTAGATGCTTTAAACCAACTCATGTGAAGTTTTAAAAATTTGATTAGGGGCATTTTAAACACTTGAATTAACAAATGAATTTATTACTACCTTTACATTGGATTTGTTTACATCACTGAAAAAAGGGAGACATATCAATTATATAAACTAAAATCAAACCAAAACTTTCAGCTTTTTAAATTATGAAGGATGTTTTAAGATGACTATCAGAAATACGTTTTTTACATGTATCCATTACAGAGAAACATCGTGGTAAAATACACATTCAGAGATTAAATCCTATGTTGTTGTGGAGGAAAAAAGTCTAAAGAATAATAAAAAACTAAAGTGGTGAGCTGGTGTGACAGATAAAGAACAACACAGGCAGCAAAGGAAACAATAGCACAGATAGCGAACCAAAAGTAGTTTAAACACTTGTCTCATACATAGCAACAGTCTGTCCTCAGAATGAAAATGAATATGTAAACATCACTTTTGTGGAAAATCACCATAGCCTAGCCAGGACGAGACAAAGGAAAAGCCATATAATTGTCACTATTCTACATAAAGAGACAAACGTTATATGACACTGAACAAGAACCCTAATTTGGTCAGTATAAGGAAAGTTAGGGTAGCTTTGAGGGGTTTTGTCTTCATTTCCTGTTTTCTCAGCTTAATCCAAGAAGAAGTGTGTATAGGTGCAGATTCCGTTCCACTAGACATGCTCGGAAAATGGCTCCTGAACTGTGTCCTTTAGGTGGAGGTACAGGTGGTCTGAAAATCAGAATGGTCTTTAGCTCCTGGTTGCTCAGCTCTGCCAAAACTAGGAGAGAACAAGGTCTCCAGGAAATTTATGCCGGAAGAAAATTTTGCCAGCCTCATAGGCCTTTTAAAAGACAAGAAGAGTTTGCCTCAAACCAGCAGCTATTGGGAAAGCTCCTTGGTGCTGGCACTGATATTTTTATTACTTCTCTGCAATTCCTTTTTGATATAGTAAAGAGTCATGTTGGGTATTGTCTCTAGTTTAAACACCTCTTAAGATGTTTAAAAAGAACATGACATAATATCAGCTGGCTGTCCTTTAGAAAGATCAGTAAGTACAAGCAGGAGTAGAAGCAGGAAAAGTAAAACCTGAGAAGAAATGAAGATGGTGAGAAAGTGAAGGAATGGAAAACTGAATTTTTTTTCTTTTTTTCCAAAAAAGATCTGCTCCACCAGGCAAAGTTTGTTCTTATGGCAATGAATTCATGAAAATATAACACGCCTTTATAGAATGGTGTTTTGACTGGTATCAGCTGCATATGAGAAAACCTAAAATGTAATTCTGAAACTTCTGTAACCTATTAGAGAAATCTGTTCTGTAATTTCAGATCTTGGTTTGTCACTTGAGATTTAAATCTTGGAAAAAAGATTCCTTGGATAGTCTGATTTCATCTTTGAAGAAACAATGGCAATTGGGACACCACAGAGCAGAACCAGAGAAGAATGAAAGCTCTGGAGATAAAAGAAGACAATTCTATGATGGTCTGTATTACTAAACCACAAACTTACAGAAACACGCAGTTAACAAGAATGCACTGAAGATGTTTAGACACAATCTGAGAAGCACAACCAGACTGAGCTTGCAAGAAGCAGAATGCACTTGGTGTGGAAGACACCACAGCATGTACCCTGTGGACAGAACTGTTGTACCTGCAAGAAAGTAATGCAAATGCCCACAGACAAGATTTCCCTCTAAGGAAACAGAGAGAAAGTAAGTAAGCACACATGCATTTTCCACAGTGATGTGGGTTTCCTTAGCACACCCTGCAGCAGCGCAAAGCTCTGTGAATGTTTAAGATAATTTTTTTCAGCAGCCATCAGCATTTATTTGTGGGAACTGCTCAAAAGAGAATGATTAGATGGAATACTGGTTGGAATAAGATCAGAAAACTTACACCATACAGAATGCAGAGATCTTTTGGAAAGGGTAGATCTAAGGGTAAATGAGCTGGTGAGAGGTTGGGAAATCCTGCTTCAATACAGCTATTGTTCATAAAGTCCAATGGCACTTGCACATACCAACAGGGGATAGAGAGAGCTCTGTCTCTTACTGTTCCTTGCTCACTTACATACTAACTTTTCTTCTATGGAAGACTTCCTATGTGTTCTGACACAGGCCTTTCATCACCACCCAAAAAACGTCACCTAGTCCACCGTCCCCCATTCAGCATGATGGTGAGGTCCCCAGGCTGGCAACCAGTGCTGCCCAGCTGGGAGCAGTGTGACTGTGCCCGCACATGATGTGCTTAAACTACCTCAGCTAAACGCTGCTGAGGGCAGGGGAGTTCCTTGGCAGAGCTTCCCATGCCATGGTGCCTCTTCACAGCACAGCAGTGGCCCAAGCCAATGTACAAATTCTCCCAAAGCTAGCTTGCGCTTCCTTCAAAATCCCTCCAGACTTTGAACAAATCCTTGCAGAAAAACACATTTGTACATAAGCCCCAGTGGCAGTGGGGAAAAGGGGTTTCTGAGTCCAATTTTGAAAGCAGCACTAAGCCTCTTAAATTCTGTCTAGTCCTCTGGGGTTCTAGCATAAAGTGCTTTCAATCTAGCTGTGTGAAATAAGTAGCAGTAAAAAACCTTGGCTGCATTTTTCTTTCGTCGTTGTTGTTATTTTAGTGAGATTGAGGTGGGTTGAGTTTTATAACTTGTTTCAGTCAGAAAATGTCCCTTTATTTATTATTTTTAATGCAGGGTATTTTGGAATAAAATGTTGAATTAAAGAAATTGAAAAAAATACTTGGTTTTGAAATTCAGTTCACTACAAATTCATATCTTTAAACAACAGAATTTGCCTCACTAAGAAACCTGTATTCAATTTTTTCTGTGAATGAAATTTTGTTAAATTTAGAGGAAAAAAACTCTAGGAGTTCAGCCATGAATGCACCTTTCTGTCCTTAGAACTGCTGTTGAATCAAAATCGATGTTATTCATGCATTCATTCATGTAGTGCAAAATTTGCCTATGTAAAATAATCACAGGACAGCCCCGCCAGATGATTATTCCTCAGACTCTCCCTGCTGGCATCCCTGAAAACAAAATGCTGTTCATATAAATGTTTATGGAAACTTAATTTGATAAAAGCAAAAATGCAGGTTCTTTTCTCCAGGCTAATTTTATTTGGAGATTGTTCTGCGTTTATTGCTGAGGAGTACTGTAAACAGCTTGAGTAGTCTGGAAGAAAATAATGTGCCTGTTCAACAGTAAGGTCCTAATTAGTGTGAGTAACTGGGAGAGAATCTGGACCTTACAAATTTGTCATTTCACTCTACATCCAATTTGTTGCATCGTGTTATTATTCATGGCTGGAAATTTTTTTGACATTTTCATTAGTGATGTCAAATCACAAACTGGTCCAAATTCTTTGAAGTTAGTGAAATTACTTCCATTTACTTCCATGGGATTTTGATTAGTCCTAATGTGCTATATGAAAGTGCACTAAAAACTAGATGTGTTTTTTCTTTGGAACATAGGGAAAAGACAACATCTTTTCTTCTGTGTACACAGTGCACTTTAAAAAAACAGATAAGCAAAATCTTTTTGACTTTGGCCATTACCTGCTGAAGCTCATATTTGCTGGGACACAGTTTTGGCAGGATTGTGACTGAGTTTACAGTGAATTTTACTGGTGCCTCCAAGTAGGCTGGGATTACAAAGACTAGAGAGGAGATTTTGGTCATAGTCTGTAGAGGGATCTCCTTTCATCTAATGAAAGGACCATAAAACAGATTTAGGGCTTTATTTTCTTTATCATGTCACCAGTTCATGAATACAGTAATTAAAAAGTATTTTTCCCAAGAGGTTCAATTATTGCCATGCATTATCTGTAATAATTGGTCTTTTTACTTGAAGCAGCACTGAGCAAAAAAAAAAAAAAAAAAAAATAGAGCCCTACAGAAGTATGAACATCATGAAGTATGACCAGACACTCACGTTTGCCTTCTCATGAAGGGGAATGTAAATATGCACATTCATTGAGTTTGATAATTATATTCATGACATAATTAACAAGAGAACATGCCAAATCTCATTGCTGAATGCATCTGTAACTTTGAATGATGATTCACTTATTAAAAGAGCAAGCTCTTAGAAGTACATAGATATCAGATAAAACTTGTCCATTGAGTCTTTGAAATAATTCAAAAGGTCAAGCTTTTATGCAGGCTGTTTTCTTACAACACAGTTAAGTAAAATATACAAGCAGTAGATACTCATTTTCAGTGTTTGTTTCATTGGGCCATGCAATGTGAGATAGGTTTTTGAGAGAGCAAATTAGTGTGTGGTCTGCTATTTGAAAACTGAGTAAAATAATCCCTTGCAGAAAAGCACAACAGGTTTCAATTTAAAAGAAGAAAGAGCTTTTCTATGGACTTTCAGACTCTTTAATTAAGCTTAATAGAAAATTATAATCTTTAGAATTCTAAAGATGAATATAAAACATGGACATGGACATGGACATGGATGACCTCAATCTCTAACAAAAACAACATCAAAATTTCTACAGAATGTTATTGATTTCATCCTTTTGAAAAAGATGTTAAGATTCTTAGGTTGCATGCAAATCAGCATTGGCTGTATTTCTATGGTTAGGGAAAAATACTACAGGCAGATAGCAAAGACTGGGACCACCCGTGTTATCAAGTTCACTCCTACTCAAAGGCAGGCATGCATGTAAAACTATATGCTGATATATTTGTCAATTCAAGGCAAATCTAATGGAACCTATCTATGTATATATATATTTTTAAGCAGCAATACTGATATGCATTGGTTTGAAACACAGCATGAAGCAATCTTCATTTTCCCTACTTCAGCTGAGTAAATATTCTTGAGTGGCTACAAACACCTTTCATGTTATCGCCCTGAATTCAGCGATTGGCAAGGAGTCATTCACACTTTGTTGAAGCTGCATGAGTTCTGCTTTCTGAAAGTCTGCCCAGTGACTTATGTACAGCTGGTTGGCAAGTTTCTCCTGCTTTTCTCTCCCATGACAACAGTGGACTCATCAAAAGGACACTTTTTTTCCTGTAAAAAATGTGTGGATTTCATCAATCCTAGTGCCTTGCCCATTTAGAGGAACTTCTGTGTCTTTTGGGTCTTAAAAACCTGGTCTTGATGAGTTAAGGACTCCCAGTCACCCCAAAGTGTTTCTGACAGGTGTGGCCACATCTCAACTAGTGGCCACAAAGGCAGGTGACTCAGTTTAGTTGCTTTCTCATACTGGCAGGGTTAAACTTGTTCGCAGCCAGTTTCCCTGTGGGATCGCAGTGCTGGTTTGGGGTAGTGTACACCCTGTGAACTCTCTTCCGTCTAGCCCAGTATTCTGTCTCTAATAATAACAATTCCCTACAAAAAGCGGGCAGGATAAACACTCCCTGCAACTTGTTGGTCCTCCCTTGAGCCTCCCTGAACTAACTAACGTTTTCCCTGGCACAATAAATGTTGTATCTGGGGAAAAAAAAATAGTAACCATAAACAGATGCCTAGGAAAGACTAAGAATAGGGTAAGCTTATATGGTGTTTCTCCTTAGCAGTTTTCCCATCTCCAGTCACTTTCAGCTAAGGAGATTTCCTGAGCCTACTATGATTTGCATGTTTGATAACCCACAAAATCTCTCTTCCAAGATTAGTTTCCACTTGAATTGTGTTGAAATTTTTGCACCCACAAAACCCTTTTGCGAGGAAGTTGACAGAGTGGCTCTCTGATGTCTGACGAGCCACATCCCTATGTTTGTTTTGAACCTGGTTTCTGCTAGGTCCATTTGACAGTCAGTAGTTCTTGATAGGGAGGGATGATGTCAAACTCCCTCCACCCGCTCAGTGCCTCTCATGCTTTGGTTGACTCCATTATTTCTTCTCTAAGCCAGCTGTGAAAGGTCCTTAGCTGTTCCCTCTGTGGAAGGAGCCCTAGACCTTCCTTTCAAGTAGTTCACTCTTTCTCCCTTGAAGAATACCATGTCCTTCTAGTGCTGCCCAGTAAGATTTAATCTTTTAGCTGTCCCTTTGTGTTGCTTTTAAACAAACTCCCTCATTTTGACATGGTTGTCTTTGAAGCTGAGCATGACTGTGGTGGATCTGTAGAGAACCCCATTGGGATAGTGACCTATGAACCTTGTGCCCACTGTTACAGAGCAGTATTTCCAAAACCAGACCTTTGAACCTGATCCTGGACATATCTTGGCATCAGGTTCCTCTCACGCACTCAATCAGCAGTCACAGAGAGCACCTAAACATTTCAACTCTGCTTCATGCTTTCTTGTGACATTTGCCCAGCAAAGATAGGTGTACTGAAATAATCCATAAAGTTAAGTTTGTTGCCCTTGCTGCCTCTTTGACCTTATCTGCCTCCACACATTACAGTCACTGCTGCTGTCCTGATTGGGCTGTCAGTGATATAGACCCAGCCCTATACTCTCTCTGCTGAGGCCCTGGATTTCAATCCATACACATTTGGTGTTCCACACAAATGAACGCATACAGACCCCATTGAAGCATCTAGGGTGTTAATTTGGCTTGACTTTAAGCTCTCCTTAGCAAATAGTACTAACCTGTCACTGTCACAGTTCCTTCCAACTTTCATAATATACCGTCCTGTTGATTGTCCTCCCCCCATCAAGTTTTCCGTGACTGGTGCTTTCACTGGAAGCCCTACACCCTCTTTCCTAGATTTCTTCTACCATTTGTGCGAAAGCAGATACACTGCTGTTTCGGGTTCTTTCTTGGTGTTGTACACAAACGACAATCTGTTTGTTTTCCTTTTCCTATTTCCTGAGTTTCTGAGTTGCCAGGGGCCTGAGCTCCTCTGTGTGGAATAGAACTAGGCTAAAAGCCAACATATTTGGGCAATCAGTGTATTCTGGTGTGAGTTTATACCCTGCCAAGACATGAACCTGAACCTAACCGACTGTAAACATAGCTGAACCAGGCTTCCTGCCACAAATCTGAGTTCGTGAAGCCTGGTAACCCTGGCAGTGAGCAAAGCACCCGGTTCAATTTAAAATGACTGACTGCACAATCACAATTAAGATACCCAAGTTAGCATAAAATAAGGCAAACTACCATAAAATAAGAGTTTTGAATTGTAATGGGATCATAGAAGGAAATAATTCTGCCTAAGAAAAAAAAATATGCTTGAAGAACAAATAAAGAAAATGTTTTAAAGGGAAAGAAGAGAAAAGCCTACCAGAAAAACCTTGGGTGAGAGAATAATCTTAGTGGAGGTTACAAAGAAATTATGAATAGTTCAACATGGATGATTTCTTAGTGCCCAGGGATTCTTTTTCTTACCTATACAGTCCTGCACTGCTAATATTTGACAGTCCTCTGTCAGGGAATTTCCTCACCGTCTGTCATAAATCCTATGTATCAGGTACATATCATTCAAACAGAGGAACAGGAAAAGCAGGGGAGTCTATTTACTTCTTTTGCCATATACACAAGCAGCTTTTTTTGTCAGAGACACCAGACCAGGGGCAAAAATATTGCCAGGCAAATAGGCCAAGTGCTGCCTTTAACAAGCCTCAGCAGAAAACAAACAGGTTGCACATACTATAGCACAGACTCTTGGAAAGGGATCCAAATTAGAGAGATTATAATGTGAGAAAATACAAGGATATTGGGTGTAATAGGCTGCATACAAAATATTAGTTCTTTTGGAGAATATCAGTATATCCAGGATTTAATTATAAAACTAGTTTAAATAAATGCCTACATGTAAACTTGCAGCCATGCAAAATCGACTGCATCAGAGAGAAGAATATTTGCCTTTCTGCTTGACATTCAAACTTCCCCAAAGTGCAGTTCTGTGTAGTACTTAAACAGACTGATCTGGATCAACAGACAAAACCCTAAAGTTGATAATCAGTTTATAATGAGACACTTCTGTATTTCACTTACAGGGAATATTTCACTGCTAGAGATGATAAGAACTTTTTTTTTTTTTTTTTTTTTTTTTTTTGGGGGGAAGAGGGAAACCCCCCCGGTGTCCAAAATCCATTTTTTTTTTTTTTTTTTTTTTTTTTCTGTGGCAGAAGAGGAAAGTCCCCTCGGTTCTGGCCTCCAGTCCCAAAAGTGTCCTCCTTCCCAACCCATTGTATTGTGGTTGGTTTCTATCCATTATTGTTCCAGGGTGATAACAGCTGCAAATGGGTTTTCCAGCAGTGGTCAGAGTTTGCTTAGCTCTGCCTCCACTGCAGTTAGCATGACCTTTACTGCTGATTTCAGCAGAAAAATGTTAGGACAAAAATTTTTGAAAAATTTGGATTTTTGAAAATCCATGTTTTCAACAGGAGGGAATTCTGCCAGGCTTCCTGATACTGCACGTCAGTCCCAGGGAGTAAAATGAGGCTCTTTTTTTTCTTTTTTTTTAATTTTATTTCCTAAGACCTTAAGTCCTAAGGGAAATAGTCATCTTTATGCCAATGAAACATAGATTTCCATGCAGGGGTAAGGTTCATGTCATGAGTGAAAGGAAAGGAAAAAGGATGAGATTCCTTCTGAGATAAACCACTTCACTTAAAACACTGTGGGATTGCAGACAGGCAAAACCACACAGATTTATTACCATGGATCATGGCCTGTACAGTGGAAACTTCATCGATAAGGAGTCATGACATAAACGATGAATGTACATAATGCCAGCTTCAGACTAGCAGCAGTAGTGAATGAGACCTGAAGTAGGGATGTTATACTTCAACATGGAGAACAATGGAAAGGCAGATGTTTGCAAGAAGACATAGCAGAGCAAATTAAACTGTGTCCTCAGCTCCCAGAACAGGAATGGTGGAAATGCAGGAATATGATCTTCCCAAGAATGATAAGGCTCTTTTGGCCAAGGATGGGTCATTTGGCACATTTCGAATATCTTACTGGGCCTATTTGCTACAGATAATGTTTCAGCTGATCAGTGTGCATATTAGTAGGGCTAACAGGGTTAAGAGGGATGAGGCTGTTGATTACTTAAATCCGCTGAATATATTTGCATTAAAGACAGTCTAGTCTGCCAAAATTGTAGGTTCTTCATTACACGGAATGAAAATACCTTAAATATAGATGATCTTGCCACAGGCCTGGTGGGTGGAATAGAGAACTTCGATGTCTCTTCCAGCTCTACTTGACTTTTTTCTCCATTGAAAATTTCTGCTTCGTACCCACTTCAGTCTCCATTGCCTTTCGGCAGGACAGCAGTAATGTATTATCACTGATCAGTGTTACCTTAGACAGAAAAAAGGGTAGTTTCATGGGGTGATGACGGCCTATTTCAGGGCTTCATTTTTTAGATTTAAGGAAAAAGAGAAAAACGTAGAATGCATTCCTACAGGTTAGCTAACGACAACAGGAAGACAAAGTAAAACAAGGCAGAAGATGATATAGGAGTGAAGCAGTTGCAATCTATTGATTTTAAACTCTCTCTCTAACTGCTGTTCAGTTGGGAATATCACATTGGGAAATATCACATTTCATCCTCGTTCTGCTGAATTTGTGGGGACTGTGTACAATAGCCCTTCATCTGCCTAAGATTAAGGCAATATATTCAATAAATTTTTCACAGAAAGAAAGAAGCTACTGTTTCATGAAGTAGCCTGCTTTATCTGGAAAAGCCTGAATTTTGAGTTTTCCCTAATCCTTAGCATATTAGATAGTGACAGGCTTTGAGTGGCTTAACATGTTATTCTCTGACCCCCACCCCGAGAACTGAAAACTTAAATTCTTTCTTAATGTTTTGACTGATACAGGAATCATAGCTTAATTTCACTAGAATATAAGAGATAGACATCAGTTGTTACCAGTTGTAACGTGAGAGCATACGACCAGCACATGCATAATGAAACCACTGGAGTGGACAAGAACTTTAACCTGAACTTTGCCAGCATGTTTCAAGTGAAATGTGTCCATGACAAGAAAAAAACCCAATCAAACAAACCCCTCAAATTTTTCTGCAGATAGGCATAGCATAGGAAAACCCTGACCCAGATATCATGAAGATGGGGTCAGTTCAGGTGATTCACAGCTAATTGCCTTCCAAGTAACCTCAGCAATAGTTTTCCCATCTAAGCTGTAGGGTTACACTCAAAGTAAACACATTCTTATCTGAGTAAAATGGCTTTTTGCTCTAAGCAGGCTCCAGTTATTAGTGTGGCAGCTGCAGAGAGCAGGTTGCTGTGTCTGAGAGACAGGACAGTTAGATAAACCACCTATTAAAACAAATATCTTCTACTTCCAATCCCAACAGGAGGTAGGATTTAGGGGAAAGCGGTATCTCACACTTCCAATGTTGCAGTATGCCTTCTAACCATCATTAGCATGTCCTCTTCCCTTTCTTTTACACCAGTAATACATGGAGGCTTTAGCTTTCAAGAAATTTCCGATCCAAATCCCTAGTAAATTTAAGCTGCTTTTGTGCAAATTCAAACATGGAAGCTCAGTAGGTCAGAGGGACCACTATGTAAGGTTTTCTCTGTCATTCAAGTAAAGCCTCATTAAGGTAACAATGTCTTTCCATACCTAGTAAAAGATGCTCTTTCGAGACCTTTGTATTTGAACCTGTGTATTACATTTAATTATGGATTGTTTTTTATGCAAATATTATTACACAACTTGTACCAGGAAGATACACTCCTTAAAGAGAGGGAAATAGTTATGTTTTGATAAAACTGAAGACAAAAGGAGAAAAGTAACAGAAGAGATTGTGCTGCAGATATTGTGTCACTCTGTTACATGCAGTTGCCAGGAATTAATTCACTGACTTCATTCAGGCCAGGATTTCATCTCTAGTTCATCTCTGACAATAAGGGAGTCTTAACTAAATCAATGTGAAACTCTGGGGTTGTGTTTCTGTACAAGCCTCCTGAGAATAGAGCAGGACTCAAAGCAGATCTGAGAGTTTTGCAACCCCTCACCTCTGAAATTGCATTGCCTAAGAGAGTATAAAATCTTAACTTTCTCACTATGAGCAGACGACCTCTGAGCTATTTGTTTTCTTCTTTAGTGTTACTCTTTCTGAGCTCTGACTTTCTCTCCTTCTCCCATCTCCCACAATCTTTATACAGATGTAGGAATAGGGAAATCAGAAGGCAATAGTTACTGTATTTGTATATACTGCACTTAACTGCGTTTAACTTACTTTTCAAATGCTAGGTATCTTACTTCACCAGCTTCAGCTCATATGGAAGCTGAAATGTACTCGGTCACTAGCTCTGCAATATGAGGTGCTTAAAACCAAGACCACTAAAATTAAACTAGCGGTCTCTCTTTTTTTAGATTTAGTAGCATTAAATTGTTTATGATTCCATTGTTGTAAAAGGGGTGGGCTTTCATTCATAATGAAATAAAATTAAATGAAATGAATAGAAAATAGCCCTGAAATGTGAATCCACTCACAACATGCATCATCAGGTTGCTCTGGATGGTGATGTGAGTTACAAGGAGGGTTCACTAGTTATATGACATGCAATTTGAATCAACAGCCTTTCAGAAGCAGAAATTAATTTAAGGAGAACAGACCTACAAAGCCTCAGTCATTCGGAAGGCAGTTTTAGTCATTGTTGACATTAAACAACAACACTTACCTGTACTGAGACCAAACTATGTTTACTACGGTTTCATTTCTTGCCAAAATTCACATTCTATTCACCCTGGCACACCAGAAATTGGAAGCTGTTAATGCAATTGGAAGAGAAAAATAAATTCAAAGAAACAAAAAAGCCCCAACTCTCTAAATGTCTGCTTTATTTAAGTTAATAATAAAACTTCAAGTGTCTAAAAACCTAAGTCTTTCGTGAGAGAACACATCACCAACTATTGCTGTACATTTTTCGTGAAAGGTAATAGATACCTGCAGCATTCTTTTTCAACGTGCTTCCATACTGATAACTTTCTTTATAAAAATTAAATCAGTGCTTAATCAACACTTACATTTTTGAAGAAATAGAGGCTTGGGATGGTTTTCATAAATGTTCATCATATATAACGTGTAAGTATTAAGGATCAGTTTCCGAATCATTTTCACAAATCTTTCAGAGAATTTTGAGGAATAGCTCTTTGCTCTTCTTTCTACACTTCTCTTATTGCTGGTCTGAACAGACAATGCTTTCACAACAGCTGAAGAAACGTGGTTTTGGGGGGGGTTTGTTTGTTTTTTTTTTTAATAACTTCACTGAAGATGTTTGTGTGTTTGGGGGATAGAAGAAGAAGATGAAGCTTTTAAATCTTGCTTCACATTCCAGCTTCAACTTGAGATTAGACAGCAGAAGAGCCAGGTGAACCTCAGGTAACTCTGCAGCTTAGGGCTGCAGAGCTCAGCACCAAGACAAAACTTTCTACCCCCATTTATTCCCATATAAACCACAAAATATAAATACAAGAATATGAAACTTTAGAATATAAAATACCAATTGGGTGCTCAGAGTGGAGGGAAAGAAATACATAGTAACGCTAAGAATATTGCGAGACTAAAATCAGAGCATCTGATTTTACAGGCAATTAGCAAAGAAAAGGTAATCTAGACCACTGGCTAAAGAACGCAAGAACTTGTGAAGTGTATTTTCTCCTCAGATTATATTATCATTAAACAGAATAGGCTGAGAGCATTTTAAACCATACAAGGAAAAGTGAGCAGAGATTTCATAAGATCCTGGATTTCATGGTGGTGGTAAATCACATGAATATAGTTCCCAGAATGATATATTTATAGCCGTAGATGAAAACTACAACAATCATGCTTATTTAATAGTTATTTTAGTAGCTAACACAGTTTACAGCAGTGGAGGGAATAGGGAGACGCTTTCACAGAGGAAGGAAAATGTTTGAGAACTCAAAATATAAATTCAGATGCTAGCATTTGTCCTGTTCATCATGTCCTGTTCACCTCTGTATAAAAACAAAGTCTCCACTCAGATCTACAGTCTATTTCATTGTAGAACTGCTTGAAGTCATTAATTGTGAAATTGTGAATTGAGCAGCAACTTTTTTCTAGTGTGCGTAGAAAGAGAGGTCTTCCTTGTTATATACCTGTCTATAACTGATCAAAGACTTTGTACAAGTAAAAAGACTTTAAAAATGCCATCTTCTAATCTGTTAAATTAAAGAGATAGCTTACTATAAATAGGGCTAAACATAGCAAATGCTTCTTCCTCACAACACAAACTTTTAACTGAATGCTATTCTGATGATGAATTGCTTAGAATTGCAATAGGAAATGTATACTCTATAACTGTAAAATAATTGCATCAGTTCTTCAAAAGGACTAGTCCTTTTCTTTCTGACATTAACACATGAAATCCGGGCCATTTGAGTCAATAAAGCTTTAGATAACTATTTCATCAGAGCCAGACATAAAACCTTCTCTTACATCCTTTAATCAAAGAAATGTGATCTGGTAGAAGAGATCAAAGTCCATATGAGCAGTATTCATTGATGCCAATTCTTCTGATTTGTTGCTGTAATTGGAAGCTCATTAAAATGTTATATTTAAAAAATGCATTCAACCTGGGTTTGGCTGGGATAGAGTTAATTTTCACAAGAAGCTGGAAGGGGGCACAGCCAGGGCAAACTGTCCCAAGCTAGCCAAGGGGATATTCTGTACCATATGATGTAATGCTCAAGAATGGGCTGAGCATCAGGTTCTGGGTGGTGAGCAATCTCCTTGTGCATCACTTGTTTTATACATTCTTTTATTAGTATTACCGCTATTATTACTTCTTCTCTCCTTGCACTGCCCTATTAAACAGTCCTTATCTCAACCCAGAAGGTTTTATCCTCTTTCTTCTGATTCTTCTCCCCATCCCACCAGGGAGGAGGTGAGTGAGCGAGCAGCCGTGTGGTGCTTAATTGCCAGCTGGGCTTAAACCACAACAGCATTTTACCAGGAATTGCTCTACATGTCCATGTAGTACAGCTTTTCCCTATGACTACATGCATAAATAACTGATACAAACCTAGTTAAGAGACATGCTGATGAATAATATCCATTTAAAGTTACGTGTTATGAACAGTTGAAGACAGACTTGGTGAAAAAAATCAGCTAGATGACTATCTTGAGAACTCTGAATCCACATTTTTCTTTTGCGGTGAGCCATGATCTCTAACCAGCTCATTGTCATTAAAAAGAAATCCAGAATAGGATTTATTTTAATATGTCTACTTTTACTCTCATTAGATAAAAGGTATAAATTATCCCATTGATCTGATACCCAGAGAAATGCCTTTGTTATTTTGATACTAGAATGCTAAATTCAGCTAGTGTAAACTGAAGGTATTTACAGAATTCAGTGGTGCTGTCTGCTACAGATGAGGTTTTGATCCAGCAAGTCCACAGAAAATATGCTGTGATCTACTCTTATTAATAATCTGCTGAGTTCCTTTATCACTCACCTAAAGCATGAGATACTTCTGAGTAACCTTCAGCTTCAGAAAATGCTACGTTACACAGGTTTTTTAAAGTGAACTGTTTGATTGATTCGCATACGAAATCTTATGTTTACTGACTGAAATATGCCATTGAAACACTCAGCAAAACACCAGGTATCTGTTTCGATGGGTAAAAGCACATCGTAAATAAAAGCATAGAAAGTTGCTTTATCCATAGAACCAAGAAAACCATGCAGTATTTCTTTGGCTGTTAAATAAAGTTTAGAAGTGTAAAGGCCTATCTTGTCTCTGAGCACTAACTATAACCTTCCAAGAGAAGGAGACAAAGAGAATTTTCTCTTCCTGCTTGTGTGAAAGGCATAAACATCAGAAAATAATATGGCTAGCATAGCACAATATTTTGCAGTATAAAATCGAGGAAATTTAAATTCTTTGGAACAGTAACAGGGACTTTCTTGTTGGTTTCCTAGGAAACTAAGTGGCCTAGACTCCTCCTGTGCCAAGAAGCAACTGGGACATAAGGTCAAAGGCTTAATTAACTTTTTATGTGAACTACGCAGTTAAAACCAGTTAGCCTGCTCAGGAAAGAAGATGCTTCATAAGCCAATCAGAAAAGCACTTACTTAGGTGGAAAAAACCTCCACTATTAAAAGCAGAACAAGAGAAAAAAAAAGAAATACTGAAATATAAATGTGCACGCTTTATAATTTAAAGAGCTAAGCATAATAACTATTTCAACTCTTTAACTCTTCCTTGCAGCTGATCTTGACTTTGCTGTCTGTTTCTTACCATCAGTAGAAATGACCTAAGATCAAGAAGAGGAGGCAACTCCACATGTTCATATGATATATGCTATGATTGTGGTTAAAGAAAACAAGTCTCAGACACATCACTGAAATCCACCTTCATGCTGTCAGATGAAAAAGAGTGTGTTACAGGCTTCACATTAACCTCTTTAAAATAAACACAAAAATTATCTTGAAAAACATCAGGGGACCTAATGCTTACAAAGCATACAGAAAGGAGCAATGACACCTGCTCAACAGGCATTTCTCCTCAAGATCTGCAAGCAGGCTTCTGCTGCTCCTGTTCACCAAATACATTTTCACCCTTGAATGGCAGCTCCTACGTGCAGGCTGCCTTACCTGGACTTCCGAAGTCAACACCTTTCAATGATATTTGCTTTCTGAGGTCCAACACGACTTGCACAGGTACTTGTACAGGGTGGAACTTCTAAGCCAAACTCTGTTACTGTTTCACTGCTGAAGCAGGGTTAAAGCAAATAGATCTACCCCAAATTTACACACACAAACAAAATGGGGTTAAGGCACCACCTCTTAACTTTCTTGAAAGTATCTTAAAAGTATCCTTGTGCCACTCATGCTTGACGGTTTGCACTAATAGCAGATCAGTTTAACAGACAGTGCAAATCTACATAATTAGATGTGAAAGTGACGCAGATATACCAACTCTTTGCAGATCAGATTCCAGCACCTAAAACTTCACCTTTCAAAGTTTTATCTAAGTGGTCACAATTTTAAAGGGACTTCTATGAACATACAGTGTAAAACATTGTGGAAAATTTTAATGTTCTGCTTGCTTTTAAAGAAATAGGTAGGAAAATGTGGGAAAACACCCAAATTATAGGAATAAACATCTTTTTTACTGACTGAAATTCTCTGTGATGCCATAATATCTAATTTTGATAGTATCATGTCTTGGCAAAGAAATACCTGTGATATTGCTGTTTCTGCACCATGACTTCATTGGCAGACTGAAAAAGAACAGCAGATGGTTTGCAGAAAAAGATACTTCTTTAATTAACAGATATTTTTATCAACTAGCATCCCATATCACAAATAACATTTTTGATAAATGAATGCATTGAAATATTACTAGTTCTAGCTTTAGAAGCCTTCTCCCATATAGACATTCTTCTAGTTTAAGCCAATTTGGTTTTTTTTGGAAAAAGTATTTAGATTAATTTCGTGTCTGAGAACACAGAGGTTATTAGAACAGACAAAATGCACAATCTCAGCATTTTTAGTTCCTGGCCTACATATGGCTATTATGCCAGTTGTTACTGTGTTTCTTTTCCCAGAGTTCTATGTTGTTGGTAGCACACTATTCACTGAGGATTAATATTTTACCAGGGAATTCATTTCTACTTGAGACTGAATATCAAATTCAATTCCAAGTTGTGAATTTTAGACTTGGCAATAACATGTAACAAGATTCTCTGTTTTGATAGGGCAATCATTCTTTTATGATTAGCTTTTTTATATTTTCATTACTATTAGAATCTGATTTACACTTCTGTTTTTCAAACTCTAAGCACACTATTTCAGGAAACAACTGAAAATACTGAGGTGAGTTTTGCATGTAAATGTATCTAAGGCTTATACTGCTTTTTAAAACGTGCAAAATGTGTTCATCCTCATTGCAGACTCTATGATCTTATCAAATTTAACTTCAATAATATCTTCCTTTTAGGAATAAGGCCTCAAGTTTTTTTCTTGAAGGCAACCTCTTAATAACCCAATATGGACACCTCATATCTCTCATGACCTCCAGAGGTAACTTCACTACAGCATGTTAAGGAAGCGGGCAAGTAGGAATGAAAAAAGTTCTGCTCATCTTCGACCAGCACTGAGACCAAAGCAGTATGACAGCATCAGTTTTAAACCATCAAACATGAAAACAAAGGCAGAGTAACGCAGGAATTGTATCTGCTGGAGACCAGCAAGGTCCCTCTGAGGAGCACAGGATTTCTGGTAATCATCAAAGATTAGATCAAAGAGAGATTATAACCTTTTCTTATATTATTGTAAAATCCAGTTGGGATCAATAGACTTATTACCGTGAGGTAGAATAAATTAAGACAGTTGTAGGCACAGTTACAGAACTAATCTACCCCTCTGATAAGTGTTAGTGCCCATGTAGACCAAACTGTAAAACAGCTACTTTGCTTTTATTAACTCATTGTAAAACACAAACCACTAAAAAACTGACAACCTCCTACCTTCTGAAGCAGTGAAGACAAACACGACCCATTTTGGTCAGTTTTTCTCACAAAAGAAAGTGTGTGGGAATAATGCAAAATTACTTAAATGATCAAAGAAGTTACAGTAAAAGTTTCACAAATATAGAAATTATAAGAGAAAATGTAGGTCCAACATTGAAAGATGAAGGAGGACAAACAACTTACGATCCAGGAAAGGATGAGGTATTTAATGCTATTTTTTCCCAGACTTCATAATGAAGCAAACAGTTATAAGGTTTATATGCGATCATCAATTATAGCAAGGCAACAGGCAAAAGAGGGTAGTACCATTTAATCAGAATCCCGTGTCAGGCCATATGACCAACAGTGACGACCTTCATAAAAACACGTAAACTAACAAGCATGGGGGGGTTTGTAGAAGATAAATCTGTGATTGCCAGACTCAAACTGTGAACCATATGCAGGTTTAAATACTAATATTTTATAGAATGTTACATTTTGACACCACAAAGATAGGTACGAGTATTGATCTGCTTGAGGGTAAGGAGGTTCTACAGAGGGATCTGGACAGTCTGGATCAATGGACAGACGCCAATAGTATGAGGTTCAATAAGGCCAAGTGCTGCGTCCGGCACTTGGGTCACAAAAACCCCCTGCAACACTAAGGCTGGGGAAGAGTGGCTGGAAAGCTGCTCAGTGGAAATGGACTTGGGGGTGTTGGTCAACAGCCAGCTGAATATGAGCCAGCAGTGTGTCCAGGTGGACAAGAAGGCCAACAGCATCCTGGCTTGTATCAGAAATATGTGGCCAGCAGGAGCAGGGAAGTGATTTTCCCTTCTGTAATCAGCACTGGTGAGGCCACACCTTGAATACTATGTTCAGTTTTGGGCACCTCACTACAAGAACGACATTGAGGTGTTGAAGCGTGTCCAGAAAAGAGCGACAAAGCTGGTGAAAGATCTGGAAACGCAAGTGTGATGAGGAGCGGTTGAGGGAACTGGGCTGTTTAGCCTGGATAAAAGGAGGCTCAGGGGAGACCATATCACTCTCTAGAACTACATGAAAGGTGATTGTAGTGAGGTGGAGATCAGTCTGTTCTCCCAAGTAACAAGCAACAGGACATGAAAATGCACCTCAAGTTGCACAACAGGAGATTTAGATCGGACATTAGGAAAAATTTCTTTACAGAAAAAGGTTGTAAAGCACTGGAACAGCCTGCCCAGGAAAGTGGTGGAGTCACTATCCCCAGAGGTATTTAAAGGGTGTGCAGATGTCGTGCTGAGAGACATGGTTTAGTGGTGACTTGTCAGTGCTGAGTTGATGGTTGGACTTGATGATCTTAAAGGCTTCTTTCAGTCAAAGTGATTCTGTAAGTTTACTTGTACATATTTTACATTTTCCTTCCAATACCTACAGCAAAGGGAGGTTGTTTTGTTACCATATACAGCACGAAAGCTAGAATACCTGTGACAGAATTGCAACAGTGTCTGTTACGCCTGTGCATGTCTGACTCATGTTGATGCAGAGGCTGATTTGCATATACACATATACAAATACGAGTGTTGAAATGCAGGGCTGCAAGAGCAAACCGTGGTGCTCTTCATACACAGGCTGGGTTCAAATGCTACACGCTTTTGGAAATCTCCCTCTATTCAACTTTGTGGTTGCACTGTCATTCTACTGCTTGGATGACTAACATGTCAAGAGGAGTATAAATGACATAGGTTGCTGAGAAGTAAATTGGATTTTTATTGTGAAATTGTCTCCATAATTACATTACTAGCCTACAACCCCCAGTGAAAGAAAGGCTGTATATGCATGAGTGTTGGTGGACTGTGACCTTTAAAACCAAAGCAGTTCTGAGTAATACAGGAAAAAGGATACTGTTTTATCTTTCTTTCTTTCTTTCTTTCTTTCTTTTTTTTTAAGAATTTTTGTTTTATTCTAGATGCTCTGAGCTACTAACACGGTGAAGTCTAATACCATTTCCCATTCCCTCTCCTTGAGTAAACTGTTCTACAAAACTGTATTTCTACCTTGGAACTCTCTTGTCTTCTTCCCTTGTGCCATCCTTGGAAAAGCCTACAGACACGAAGAAATGATGGGCCTAGAGGATGACATACATGTACATGCCAATGTACATCCTTTAGTGTGGTATACCCCTGCCACAGGCTCTTGCTTGAGAATAGCAAAGCAAAGAGTCCATGGGTGTTTCCATACTGTGATGGGTTGGCAGAAGATCTCCTTTTAAGGAGAAGTTTGCTTTAAGCTATCCTATAGCATTTGTATTCCCTACCATGTGACGTCAAGCAGCATCCTCATAGGTTGAAAGTTTTCGCGCCACTGTTGCTTTAAAAGTCACGCAACTGGGCTGCGAGCTCAGTTTCTTCCCGTGCTTTTGACCACCAACAGTTTGCTTTAAACTATCGTATAGCATTTGTATTCCCTACCATGTGACGTCAAGCAGCATCCTCATAGGTTGAAAGTTTTCGCGCCACTGTTGCTTTAAAAGTCACGCAACTGGGCTGCGAGCTCAGTTTCTTCCCGTGCTTTTGACCACCGCAGAGCTAGCTGTGCCATGCCTGCCTGCCTGCCTGCCTGCCTGCTTGCTTGCTTGT
>NW_010405775.1:572-1057 GCF_000710305.1 Buceros rhinoceros silvestris | reverse complement strand
GTAGGAGCGCGCACAAAGGCGAAGGTGGTGGCGATACACGCACAAGTTTGTGATGTGCTGTCCTGCGCTGCCGCAACGGAAACCGCAAGTGAGCGAATAGTTTATGGAATTGCTTGGAGGGGAGTCAGCGCTTACCGACGGATTAAAGAGGGGGTCAGAGCAGAAGCTGCTCCTACCGGCTTTGTGTCGCGGGGGGGTTTTACCGTTCATTTTCTTCATTTTGTAAAGTTGCGGACGTGGCTTTTCAGCTGTAAGAAGCCCGCGGATGATGCGGGCCACGGAGACGGCGGGGGGTCGACCTGTGATTCCCAGCCAAACGCATCGATCCAAACCGCGGTGGTCGAGCCCTCGCCGTGCTGTAAACACCACTGGTAGAATCGAGTTTATTTAGCACAGAGCTGTCTTCTCCCTGTCTCAGGGAAGGCCAATGCCCTGTTGCTGTGTAAGGCAGACGAATACCCGGCGGGGGTTACTAAAACCGGCGA
>NW_010405775.1:0-329 GCF_000710305.1 Buceros rhinoceros silvestris | reverse complement strand
TCGGCCGGGAGCAAGTCCCGGACCCCGCGCGGGGAGCGTCTCCCTTGAGCATCAGTGGGTGGCTGTGAGCCGCTGCTGATTCTCCCTGCCTGTCCCCCAGCCCAGTGATGCCCTTCCGCCACCCCAAGTAGCCAGGGACAGAATGCCCGCCCGGTTTCCCTCGTACCCAGCAGTCCCCCGTTACGTTAGTGGAAATTCCGAGGTGTAAATCGGGGAAAATTGGCGCAGGCTCATTATACTTTACATGTATGATGGAAAGTTGCACTTTCTCCACTGTAAAACTAATTGGCTAAGACAGACCGGGGGGAGGGGTGGGGGGTGGAAGGGTG
>NW_010405774.1:0-5221 GCF_000710305.1 Buceros rhinoceros silvestris | reverse complement strand
AGAGTGTGACTCTCTGTTCCCCTCTGGCGGCTGGTCTGCCTGACAGGAGAGTCACTGGCCCCGGAGAGGAGGACTGGACAAACTGGGGAGGGACGGCCACGTGTGCCAGGGAGTCCTGGCAGCGCCCCCGCGGCCACCCGCGCCCCCAGAACGCCCGCCGGCAGCGGGGGGACGAATGCTCGCTGGGCTGGCCCCCAGAACGCCCGCCGGCAGCGGGGAGACGAATGCTCGCTGGGCTGGAGTGCTGCAGGAGAAGGGGAGAGGAACCGGGTTTGAAGGCTGGCTTTTTGATGCTCTTCAGCACTGCCAGATAATTACATTAATACGGAATTATTCGAAAGGAAGGCGGCTGTAACGGCCCGTTGGTGTGGCAAGTCTCTTATTTACCCGTTTGAGTCCCCGGGTGTCACCGTGGCTGAATGCGAGCCCGGCTGATGGGTCTTTAGGTTGGTACTGCCGCCCTGCTTCGGCTGCAGTGGGGTGGTCCCTGCCTTCCTAACAATGCCTGTCTGCAGTCTTCAGACCTGCTCTTAAACTGTGGCATCTCAGAGCACATTTGTCCTTGAGACGTACTTAACGTACGCGACCAGGTCCCACTCTGTTGTCAGTGTGCCCGTAAGTACTGCTGCTTTTCCCTCTGCTAATGTATTGTGTGGATGTGTAGCCAAACAGAGAGAAATCAGCTGTAAAAGTGCTGAAAATGGGCACAAGTGGTGATAAAACCTTGCAAGAATAGTGATGTCTATTAATGGTTGGATTGGTAATATGATATTAACTGAATTTTTCAAGTTGGATTTTTCTCTGAAGAGCGTGAGAAGAGCGTTCCCTCAACAAACCGCTGGAAGCAGGAAAGTGAACGTGATGAATGAAAACAAATGACACAATACATTGAGAATAAGAGATGTCAAAGGTAGCTACTCATCTGCTATGGTTTATGAATCCCGGACTTTCTAGAGATTTGTCCTCGTCCTTACTGAGAGCCTGAGGCTAAGGCAAGCTGCTAAGTTCCCAAGGGCTCCTGCCCTGCAGGGGACAGGAAATGTTTTACCGCGGAGGCTTGAGTGTTTGTGGCCAAGATCACAACGTGCAAAGGACAAAATACCCCAAACTGGGGCTGAGTTCTCTAGGAGAGTGACGGTACGGAGGAATCACTGCGCTTTACACCGGGCCTGAGTGTGGCCCAGATCTTTAAGTTGTACGGCTCTCACTTTGGTGCTCCCAGGAAACCACGGACAGGATAATCAAGGCTGTCTAAACTCAAGGTGATGCTTGTGGGGATGTTACCCTTTGCTGAGTGGGTTTAAAACACCCACCAAATGAGCATGAGCCCTCTAGCGAGGTTGTTCCCCGTTCTGTCTGCTCCTTGCCAGGGGACAAAAGGTAAATGGGGTATTTCAGCACAGCGAACTCGGCCGCTGCTGTTTATGTTGTCGGCGTCCCGATGCGGTTTCAGGGGAACACGCCATAGGAAGCAAGATGGCAGCAGCTTTCTAGGTCAGGAGCTGCTCGACCTCCGCTATTTTAAACAGCTCAAAGCACTGCAGTGTTCAGCCAAGGTGAGGGTGTGCTGTTCCAGAAAATCTTACAGCAGGGGTTTGTCAAGTTCCAAGGCCATGCTGCAGCGATAAAAAAATAACCCCTCATGTCTAAAGTGCAGGAACGCAGGGATTTTGTTTTCCTGAAGGTAACTTCAGGAGCATTTTGTTAAAGTACGAGTATCCTGTAGGACATACGTTCAGTCAGCTGTTGACTAATGGCTCTCTTACTCTCCATGAGATAGATAATGGCTTTGCAGAGACTATCAAAGTCAAGAGAAACAGACCACAGTAACGGAAGAAGAATTCTGTGTTATAAAGTTACTACATTAAAGGAAACAGCAACGAAACGGAAAGCTTTATGAAGAACATATTACCAGCTTTTGAGGAATACTGCCTCTTTTAATGTGCCTGCTGGTGGTTCTTCCCCCCCTGCCCCCCCCTTAATTGTTTTTTGAAAGGTTCATTAAGGAATTTCTGATGATTTTTGATAGCTGAAATATAAAGCGCTTAATGGGAGCTAGAAAAGCCATGTGAAGGTCTGTAATAAATTCACGCGTTGCCACTGTAGATTTCTCTTAGATCTTAATGTCTCTTTTGCACTCCAGATGCCATCTCAAAAAATAAACTTCCTATAGAGTATATGGATCAAATTTTAGCCAGCAGGGGAGAAAATTGTCATCTTGGCACCGGGTACTTGGGACCCACAGAGAACCTCTGCAGCCAGCCAAGTCATCAGTTTCCTGTTCTCCGGGCAGTGGTGACTCCGAGTCCTGAGGAACACCTTCTTGATGTGTAGGGGCTGGATTTAACCGCAGTGATGATGAACGGGTCCTGCGAGTGCCCGTAGCTTCGAGAGTTTGGTGCTCAGCATCGGAACTGCAGCAGTCTTATGCCTCAGAAACAGGTGACAGGGATGAAACTAGGTGGAATGTTACGGAGTTACTTAACAGGCCCCTACTCTGGTCAAGTGCTCGAACTCAGTCCAGCCACAAACACCCGGCCAAAACACGCGCACTCCTCTGGGTTGGAAGAGCGAGGGGCGAGGAAGCCTCTGGTGCCCGATGGTCAGAAGCACAGAGCTCAGGTATGGCAGCTGCCAACACAGGGTGAGACCTGAGCAGAGCGTGGTCACAAGCACCCTAAAATGAGCTGTGCTCTTTTGTCCTCTGCTGGTTTGTTTTGAATCCGACTGTTCTCGCTTTGTGTGGTGCACGTACTTTGAAATCGGGACACCTTTCGTTCCTGGTGCCTGCGTGCGAATTCTTGCCGTCATTTCTGCTCGTGCAGTCCGTCCTGTGTGTGCTGGATGCTGTTCTTTGAACAAAACCAGCTACCAAAATGAAAGAAAGATCACAGCAAAGCGCCGTACAGAGGTTATGTTTTATTGCTTGGGTTGTAATTTAATGTTCAGTTGCTCATGTAAAGAGTAATACAAATTTATGCATGCCCCAATCAGGAATTCTAATCAGAGATATTTTTTTTAAAAATCTGTGATGCCTTGGTATTAAAATGAAAGTTGTTTTTAAAAGACCTGTATTAATACCAATTTTAAATAACTTTAAATATCTTAATTACATAAAAAATGTTTTTCCCCTAACAGCTGAGAGGGCAGAAGGGCTGGGTGCTCTGTGCTCTTTGCAAATCGCAGGTGCAAATCACTCACCCATAGCTCAGTGTGGCTTGTCTTGAACCTAGCAGCAGGTTTTCTTGAAAAAACGCTACCAGTGAAATTCCTTCTCCTGCTCTCTCATGTCACTGAGCCTGTGCTTGCTGCAGGAGACCCCTGAGCTGCAGGAGCTCACCACACGTGAGCACTCAGAGAGCTCTGTCAGGCACCCGCTGGAGAGCTGTACCTACGAGATGGCAACACAGAGCTCTTGGTCAGGAACTGTCCGTGTTCGTGTCTCCCTGTAACCTGTATCCCAGGGGAACCTGCCAGTCAGTGCTGTGGGGTTACGAGATGTGTAGAAAGCCGATTCTGCGTTAGGCCTTGGAAGGTTTCCCAGCCACAGGACTGCTCGTGTGTCTCCCAGGCCAACGGGAAAGTCTCGATTTTGTACCTCTGGGTGGGAGCTGAGACAGGGAATACAAGGTCTAGGGTCATAGAAATTAAAAATGACAACAGATACCAGCAAGACCCACCGTCCTTGGAGATACTCAGAAGCTGTCTGGAAATAGTGCTGGGCAGCCAGCTCTAGGTGACCCTGCTGTAGCTGGGTGGCTGGACCAGTCCCTTCAAGCCGCAACCACTCTGTGATTTTAGGAGGAAATTAAAAATTGCAACCAAAACCCTGAGGTTTTAATGCTGAGAACTTAGGATCTAGATAAGTGCACAATATGCAACCACAGGCGGTTAAGCTATCTCCCAAACCCCTTGAGTACATTCTCTTTTCTATCTGAACTGACGGTGGACTTGTTTCCTCAGTCCTCGTACAGGCCTCCATCGAGCAGTGGCAGTCTGCAGGTGCCCGCAGGTCTGAAGTGCTGCTGCTTTGGGAAGTCGGGCTGTGCAGGGCTGTAAGAACACACGTTCTTATTTCTGGATTGGGGAGGGAAGCATCATTTTGCAAAGTGGGAACTTCTCTACTGGAGCAGTCTGGGTTCTGGCGAGATTTGTGAAAATTACAGACATCCTCATCAGATGGGAATCATTAGAGCCACGATGGAGAACCTGCATCACTGGCAATTACCCTTAGGATTGTGTGTTCCTCATTACGCTGATTAAACTGGCTTAGCACCATGTTATTTAAGTGGCACCAGGCAAAGCAGCTGTACTTTGCTGGAGTGCTAAAACTCTGAGCTAGTGGGAATTTTAGGAGATTACCAATGTGCTCAAAGTCCAAATAAAGGCTGGTTTTAGTGGCTGCTATGGGAAATAAACACTCTGCCCCTGGGAGACTGGGCAGCCCAGTCGGGCTGACCACGTTCCAGCACAACCAGTGCACAGTTCTGTAACACACTGCTTGTGTCTCAGGGTGCGCTGCAAAGGTGACGCCCTTACGCCTGACCTGCTTCTAGATAGAGCCACGAGTTTCAGGTCAGCAAGGGAGACTTTGAAGTCAAACGCTGCTTGACTGGGAGCAGGCAGGCTGAGCAGCAGATGTGCCGAATGTTCTCAATTACCATTCAAAGCTGGTTTGTGCTTTTAAAAAATTCTTATGAAAAAATAGCTTTTTTTTTTTCTTTTAACAGACGAATGCTGGTAGAGCAGAATCAGTTATTACAGAAGAATAGAAGCATCGACTCTCAAGAAGCATGTTTTTATTTGTTTTTCTGGAGAGAGAGACAGACACAGAGAGAAAGAGCTGGTGATGACCCTACTTCCAGAAAAGGTGGGGAACTAATTACTCCAAGTGGAGAAGGAATAAATAGTGCTGCTTTGATGCAGCCCTTAACTCGCTGCAGCCAGCTGGAAATGTCTCACTTACCCCACCGGGTTTTGGACGGGAGCCCTTGGGGGGAGCTCAGTGCAACCTGTGAGCAGGGTGCACCCCCCGGCTGCTCGAGTGACGGTGTTCAGGTGCTCGGGGTCGCTAACTGGGATATTCATCAATTTAAAAAGAATTTAAAGAAGAATTAAGGGAAAACGCTGGCTTCGGCCCCTGCACCGCCCTTCCCTGCTCGCTGAGTGACTCGTTTCGCTCCCCCGCGACTCTCCCTCCACCGGCTGAAGTTCCCCAGAG
>NW_010405773.1:0-317 GCF_000710305.1 Buceros rhinoceros silvestris | reverse complement strand
GAGAGGGCACAGGATGTGGAGGGAAGCATGGCTAGGGCAGCAGGTCAGAGCCGAGGCATGGCCGTGCAGTCTGCCCAGAAGAGAGGACAGTAGATAGGTGCAGGGTCCAGGAAGGGGGATCATCAGGGACACCACAGGGGATGGGAGAGCACTGGGGACAGTGCAGGGGAAGGCAGGAGATGGACAAGGACATGGTAGGGGAAGACAGAAGAGCATCAAGGGCATCACTGGGAGGGCAGGGGAGAACTGGGGTCGCTGAAGGAAGGGCAAGGTGGGTCTGGGGACACCACAGGAAGGGCAGGGGAGCTGTGGGGATG
>NW_010405772.1:598-802 GCF_000710305.1 Buceros rhinoceros silvestris | reverse complement strand
AACCCCCAGCCCCCCCAGCGGGGACAGCACTGGCGTGCCGGTGGAGCCTGGTGCGGGCGCAGGTGATGCTCTGGGGAGGCCATTGGGGCTGTGTGTCCGTCCAGCCCATCTGTCTGTCCATCCCAGGTGCAGAGGGGCACGGGCGACGTCCTGCAGAACCTGACAGGCAGGAACATCTCTGACTACCTGGTGAAGACCTACCCC
>NW_010405772.1:0-321 GCF_000710305.1 Buceros rhinoceros silvestris | reverse complement strand
GGAGGGACGCGGGGCACCAACCCCAGCCGGGGCTGAGGGCAGCGTGGGCACCGCGGGGTAGAGGAGAGCTGCTGGGGGCCAGGAGTGGCTGTAAGGTCTCCTGGGGGTGTCTCTCCCCCCTCCCTCCCTTTTCTTTCAGGCTGCGGAACAAGAAGTGGGTGAACGAGCAGAGGTGAGCCTGGCCAGGGGTGACCCTCGCGCAGAGGGGTAGGGGAGGCAGCAGCTCCCTGGTGGCATTGGGCAGAGCCAAGCCATCCACAGGCAAAGTCCTCCCCTGGGCAACCTCACCTTGGCTGTGCCCCTCACCGCGGTGTCGGGGAA
>NW_010405771.1:529-832 GCF_000710305.1 Buceros rhinoceros silvestris | reverse complement strand
GCACAGGCAGAACCTGTGCGCAGCGACACGCGTGTGCACACGAGGGTCAGCACACGCGGAACCTGTGCCCGGCAGCGCAGGCGTGCCCCCGCGCGCACAGACACGCACACGCGTGTGGTCTGTGGTGATGCACGAGCAACCACGTGCGTGAGAGCCGCGCGCCCCCGCAGAGCCTTCACACGCCAACACACGCCAACAAATGCCAACACACGCCAACACACGCCAACACACGCAGAGACTCACACTCGCAGAGCTGTTGTGTGCCCAGACGTGTCCACACGGAGCTGGGCGCACGGACCCAGT
>NW_010405771.1:0-289 GCF_000710305.1 Buceros rhinoceros silvestris | reverse complement strand
AGAGCTTGTCACACTAGCACACGAGTGGACGTAGGGTTGTGACCACCTGCACACACGTGTGCACACCAAACCATGACCACCCGCACACACGTGTGCACACCGAGCTATGCACAGTAACACACGTATGCACATAGCACCATGCTTGCACACTGCCATGCACCCGTGCTCACAAAGCCGTGACCACCAGCACATGTGTGTGCACAGAGCTGTGCACACGAGCACACACGTGTGCACTGACCCATGACCACCAGCACACATGTGTGCACTGACCCATGACCACCAGCACACA
>NW_010405770.1:0-700 GCF_000710305.1 Buceros rhinoceros silvestris | reverse complement strand
GTAACTCAGGTTTGCAACCCCCAAGCAGGACGTTTTCAGCTGAGACATCTACATCATGTCTGTTTCAGGAATGAGAATGAGAGTACAAATGATGTTTAATGACTACCCAGCAGCGACCCCAGTAGTGAACTTGGGCATGCATGAAATTACAGAGTATGTGATTGCAGAGGTGGAGTTTTGCAGCTGTTCACACATGCGTACTGGCCACACGCTGTGTGCGGGCAGCTTTAACCTCTGCTATAGAGGCAGTGCTGTTTGGGCACAGAGACGAGGTAGCTTGTGGAACAGTGGGGACGCCCACACAACGGTCCATTGACTATCGATGTCTCACTTCCAAAATAATTCTGGGGCTGCTGTAGATCCAGAAATCAATCGCTAGTCTGTTGTTAGTGTGTATGTAATCTAGACTAACCTTTTCTTTTCCCCCTTTTTTCCCCTTGACTCGTCATAACGAATCGCGCCTGGACAAAAGGGCACACTTCTTTCTGCCCTCGAATGCTACAGAGCTCCTGTAGATCCAGAAATCAATCGCTAGTCTGTTGTTAGTGTGTATGTAATCTAGACTAACCTTTTCTTTTCCCCCTTTTTTCCCCTTGACTCGTCATAACGAATCGCGCCTGGACAAAAGGGCACACTTCTTTCTGCCCTCGAATGCTACAGAGTGTGTTGATAGTTATCTTAATCATAGTAGCTCAAATGA
>NW_010405769.1:0-761 GCF_000710305.1 Buceros rhinoceros silvestris | reverse complement strand
TTTATAACAGCCATTTACTGTTATTACCACGATTACTGTGGATGGTGATGATCATGTGTGTTCCCAAAGTTGTTACTCGAGGTAATAAAACAGCTGTTCTATCAGTTAAAAAGTCTGTGGTTTTATTTCTTGGCTTAACTGGTTGGGGACATTTTAAGTCTTCCCTGCTCTGTCTGTAGGAGGAATTCCCTTGGGGAGGGGTCTGCTACAGATCCGGGCAGAGGCAAGAAAGCAGCAAGATAAGATTCATTAAGGGCATTGGCAAATCCCTAAGCTATCACCTGAACCCATACAAACACACCAGACTAAAAACCTATTTTACCAACACCAGCTATAAATGTACACAGGGCAAGGCGGAATTACACCACACGCAAAACTAGCGACTTCTGGGGCTGCCTGAGGTCTGCGCAAGCGAGGTTCCTGGATGCAGGTGCGCTTTTCCAGCATCTCTACAGAAAACACAAAAGAGAATTGCTCGGCCTCTGCCTGGCCTGCGTTTGTTTACACAAGGGCTTTATTTGCCCGGTATTAATTCAGTGAATTTGTCCAGAGCTGGCCTGAGGTCGGCGCAAGCGAGGTTCCTGGATTCAGGTGCTCTTTTCCAGCATCTCTACAGAAAACACAAAAGAGAATTGCTCGGCCTCTGCCTGGCCTGCGTTTGTTTACACAAGGGCTTTATTTGCCCGGTATTAATTCAGTGAATTTGTCCAGAGCTGGTTTTTATCTTTCCGCAAGCACAGAGATGCTTTGGAGCTGATAAT
>NW_010405768.1:0-3174 GCF_000710305.1 Buceros rhinoceros silvestris | reverse complement strand
CTACAGCCACCCCAGAGGAGAAGAGAACTGTTTGCGTGAAAGTTTTGCCTCAGGAGAGAACCCCACTATTGAGCTTTGCGCAGATGAACGGACAATTTTACGGGCGGACTTTTGCCTTCCCCCCCGCCCCCCGGCGTGGTGAGCCATTGTGGGGCGAAGTTTGTAAGCGGCGGGAATTGCCCGATCGAGATGTATTCTCCCTCATCCCTTTCTCTCCCTTTCCCAGTCCGATCTTTACTTCAAGGGCATCTCTCTCATTAAACGTTCCTGCTTCTATCGCTCATATGTGTTATTATGTTCCTTAGCCCGAAAAGCCTAATGAGCTCACTAAACCTCTTATCAGCACCTCTAATGAGCATCAAAAGTTTTGTGTGTGTGTTTTGGCAGGATTCCCAGCTAAAACACACCAGTCCGTCGCATCCTTTCGGTGGGGGAACAGCCCCCCCCTTTTCAAACTGCGACAGCTCTGCAGTTCCTTTATCAAAGGCAATACCAAAAGAACCTGTAAATATCGCTTTTGTAAATAAACCGTGATTATTCATGCTCCGCTCCCACCCCCCACCACCTGATTTTGCGTGTCTTGCATATTCGATGTTGGCCTTAAGACTGGTTTTATTTCCCCTCTTTTCGCAACAGCTTCACATTGGAAAATGAACTTGTTTCCAGATGATGACTGAGGTTTGCCATGTTGTTTAGCGTTGTTATGTTAATGAGATAAACAAACCCATTTTACTTATGTCTGTTATAGGGAGAGTAAAAAGAGTAATATCAGGCTTGGGTCATCCATTTTATACAATTGTTACTGAATTAATGACTTCACAGATGCTACATTCCCAAAAGGAACCATTATTATATAAAAAAAAGATTAACTGTTATCATTTTAGTCCTAATGAGCTTAAACTGAAGAATGTTGCCTAATGGCAGAAGAGGATGCACATTTAGAAATCAGGTTCAGGTAATTCCTCAGGTGTCTGAAAATCAGGAGACTTCATGGAGAAAAAAATCTTTTAACATTTATAAAGTTACAAGCCTTGGTTAAATTTCCTTATTTTAAGCAAAACTTCCAATATCCAGTTGGGCCTGTCTCAAGCTTTTCTTGAATTTCCTGAAGTTCTTGCAGCAGTTTTCACTACTTTGTATCTCCATAATTAATCCTCTTGAGTGCCTTTTGGCTGCCTGAGCTCGTGGCAGTTCTTGCCATTTTTGTTTTTATTCTTCTATTGTGCAATATGCTTCTGGTGAAAGGAGACATAACTTGCTCAGAGAAACATGACAGTAGAAGATATGTGGCTGAAAGCCAGGAAACTGGCAGTCCTTGTTGTTTATAGCATGGGAAGAGCTCAGACAGTGCCAGAAGGGATTTCAGGGCATCATCCCTGCATTGTGAATCACATGCTGGTGTTGCCACAGTTTGAGGGACATCTTTTGGTGGAGCCGATTAGGAAGTACACCGAAGACACAAATGAAAAAAAGCATGGCAGGTAAGGGATTTGTGTACAAGTCTTTGGAGAGGGCAGGTAGCTGGGACATGGTGGGAATCCATAACTGTTCCTGAGGAGCAGTACAAGGACATGCCTGTGGACCCTCCTCAGTAAGAGTAGCTTAGGAAGCCCTTGGGCAGAGTAAGCAGGATCAGTTTCTTTAGACAAATGCCAGGTGTTGAAATTATTTTGTAAATTCTTGATTAAGGACCACTGGATTTATAGAAGCCTTTTATAAGTCAGAAGAAGATATCTTCTCTGATAAATGTAAAGCTTGCATTTATTAAATAAAAAGAGATATTTCTAATGACAGTTCACAAATCTAATCCCTGGCTGTCAAAAAAGCATATCCATAAGACAGTGTATTTGCATTCACAAACGAGAGTGAAAATGCTGTCTGCATGTGGAATTGCTGCATTTGCTCTTACCATGACTGACTGCACACCCAGTATTGTGTGGATGTCTACGTTCGGTGCTCATGCAGACCCAGCCTTTGCACTTTGGAAAACATCCTGTGCAAGTTAATTAAAATACAAAGTCTGTAGTAGTTACTGGAGGAAGTTATATTGCCTCCAGTGAATTGAGAGGAAAAACAAGATGCTTCTGTGATGTCATCCAGAATCTCTTACAAATGTCAAACACTGCATCATTGCAAGGAATAATTCCCTGTTTATCCACAAATATAATACATATACAACAGACTTGTCAATCATTTTCAGATAGCCTGGTATCTCTTCCTCTCTTTCTCCACTCTTCAATTACTAGTTCAAAGACAATGCTTCTGCTGACTAACTTTTAAATGGTTTCTGATTGTTTTAACCAAAAAATGGAGTGGCACATTAATCTTGGGGTTGATATTAGGAAGATTGAAATGCTGTTTAATTTGCCAATCACAATTAAAAGGTTCACTGTGTGTGAACTGTACCTTTCAGAAATTCACCCTGCATTGATTTCTCAGACAATGAGAGAGTTTATTTAAAGTCTTTAACCAGCCATGTTCTTCCTCCAGAAACAGAGTTGTCTATGCTGATGTTTATTCTGAATGACCAAAAATAGTAAAAACTGATGCAGGAGCGGTCTTTCATTTTTTATTATTACTTGTGTCTATTGGAAACATGGTATATTCTTTTTGCGATGGTAGGAAGAAGGAAAGGGACAAGTATACCTAAGTCTTTGTGGGGCCTGGAGCCAGAAGGCAGACTGCTACTGTAGACATCTGAGGAAATGAGAACTCTGGGAGTGGGTCACTGGTGAGAAATATCTCCCTGGAAGTCCCAGCCTGTCATCCTGAGACATGGGCTGAACATGCAGCTGGGTCCCAACATTTCCCTGAGCTGGCCTTGCTGCTTTTCTTTTTCCTGACACTATGAATTAGGAGCATCATCACAGCCCTACTCCTGTGATCTAGCTTTGGCCTGGGAACTGCATTTGAACTGTTAAGCGGCCCCAGGATTTAGCAGATCTATACGCAGAGTTTCCCCATCTATCCTTCATCTCAGAGTATAGGAGAAGTTTGTGAAAGAGAAGAAAAATAAGTGAACCGGACTAGCCTCTGTGGCAGTGTGGTTATTTTATGCTGCTTAACTTGTGGAATATTGAACTACTTCTAGAAGATGTTCAATAAAGGCAGAAGAAAAGTCAGACACATAGCTTTACAGCAAATGTAATTCACAGAATCACAGAATCATCATCC
>NW_010405767.1:0-15938 GCF_000710305.1 Buceros rhinoceros silvestris | reverse complement strand
AGAGTCCTCCTCAGACACCAGGCATTGAAGAGGAGAGGAAGCTTGATCCTTGTGATCCCTCAGCTTTATACCAAATATGACATTTATGGGATGGAACACCTTGTTGGTCAGTTAGAGTCACCTGTCCTGTTCGCTCCTCCCTGCAGGTGCAGCCTCTAATTTACTGCACCCCCACCATGGCACACAGGAATTAGCAGTGACCTTGGTCTGCACAGCGGAAGGTATAAGCAAGAGACTTTCTGCATCCTAGTCCCTGGTAGTAACTGTAAACATCAGGAGTTATCAAAAGTTCTCAAAGCAGACACTGTCTGCAAAACTACACCATTAACTTCAGAAAATGCAGTTACTTAGAAGAGACTGAGCCAGAAAGTGAAATCACTGAACAGAATCAGTTCTGTTCTAACTCGAACCAGGAGAGGATGATAGGTATGCTATTTTTGGCTGGGATAGTGTTAATTTTCTTCACAGTAGCTAGCATGGGGCTATGCTTTGTATTTGTGCTGGAAACAGTGTTGCTTTAGTTACTGCTGAGCAGTGTAAAGACCCTTTCTGCTTCTCACACCACCCCACCAGCGAGTAGGCTGAGGGTACGCACAAGGTTGGGAGGGGACACGGAGGGGACACAGAGGGGACAGCTGACCCCAAATGGCAAAAGGGATGTATGGTGTCATGCTCAGTGTATAAACCTGGGGGAAGAAGGAAGGGGACTGGGGATGTTTGGAGCTATGGTGTTTGTCTCCCCAACTAACCCCTGTACATGATGGATCCTTGCTTTCCTGGAGGTGGCTGAACATCTTCCTGCTCATGGGAAGTGGTGAATTAATTCCTTGCTTTAATGTGTGTGCGGCTTTTGCTTTACTCATTAAACTGTCTTTATCTCAACCCAGGAATTTTCTCACTTTTTCCCTTCCAATTTTCTCCCCCATCCCAGCACGGGAGAAGTGAGTGACTGGCTGCGTGGTGCTTAGCTGCCAGCTGGGGTTGAACCACAACAGGTTTAGCTACACTGAGGGGAATATCAGGTTGCATCATCCTGAGCTCTTCCTCGAGAGGAATGTGATGTTAATTACATGCTTTTCTCCATTCTTCTTGCCAGCAGAAACACAATGTTGATATTGTAATTTCTTTTTGGATGGTTAATTTGGAGTTCTTTTAATCTTCAGGCTGATTTCACTTAGTGTAATTTCTGTGTCTTTTCTGAATTTATTTACACTTTACTCTTTCTTCATCAGACTGCAACTTTGTTTTACATCTTACTATATATGATGCATGCTAGAAATATTAGATGCTTTATATTTGCCTTTTTCATAATCCCTGAAATGAGTTTTCACCTACTTCCTAAATTTGTGCTACTGCCATTAACTGAGCACTGTTGAGTTATCGGACAGCCCTGGGACTTCCTATATCATCCCATGCCCAGATGTTTGACGCCTCTGCTATCGTCCTATGCCTGTGCTCCTTTACTCAGCAGGATTATAGATAGGTCATTCTATACAGCCTAACAGTTTGGTTTTTGCATTTATATAAAAAATATTAACAAGAGGTGTTAGGGCACCCAATTATAGAAAGTGAAGCAAAAATTTAATTGTTTTAGCCACCAGGTCATTAGGCAGTTGTTGCAACTAAACAAGCTAAAACAAACCATATACAAGCCAAGATGAGTTCAAACAGAGCTTGGCAAATCCAGAACTCTAGCTTACGTGAGTAAAAAAACTCAATTGCTACTAGTAGTGACAGTATTATACTTATCAGACTGTAGGGTTACATTCTGTTTTTCTCTTCCACCATATGTCTGATGTAGTTGTTTATGAATTAAAGTGACATCTAGTACATAACATTATACTTTTGCAGCTTATACCATCTATATAGAGATGTGGATGTTATATTTTCACATGTCAACTTTAAGAGCAATAATGTAATTCCATTTCAAAAATTATTCCTTATTTTGGGCAGGATGATAATTTTCATTGCTGAATGACATACAGATATGTGTCACAGTCAGCCTAAATTCACAATGAAGCCATGGTACCTTAAAATGTCACTGGAGTACTTTGAAACATAGCAGGCTCTTATGTTAAATAGCCTGTCTTGAGATACTTGATCTGTATCAATTCTTTAACATAACTGGCCATGGCCCTTCCAAGAATAAGTCCATATTCTTTTCTGACCCTAAGAAAGACAAGAATTGCCAATAACCAGTAAAATGTTAATGAGAAACTAAATTAAAGCAGAATGGTTGTGCACTAGTGGTTTTCATTGTTAAATAATAATAAAATTACTAGTAAGATTTGAGTACTGCTACATATTTTGTGAATTTTTATGTGTCTGACACCAGGAGATGACTTTACATGAAATGGGTTGGTTCTGGTTTAGAACAATAATAGTAGGCCTTACTGAATCTGTAGCTTTACCTGATCAGTTTTGGAAACCGGCCCGCTTATAAAGTCGTTTTGAAAGTGCAGCTTTTGGCTACAGGGAAGGGAGGCTTCTCCCCCACTCCCCTTCCCCCCCCCACCTTCGTTGGGTGAAAAAGGAGGTTTGCCACCTGTTTTTTGGAGTGGTAAGGTAGTGACAAAAAGCGACCACTACTGATCCTTTTAATTATCATTTCAAAATGTACCCCTGGCTCCAATGTTGCTCCCACCCCTGGCCCAAGCTGTGCCAATCATCACCTCTGCAAATAAGCCTGTAAAAGCAGGGAACGCTTTTCGGTTTTGGCATGCTCTTTCATTTCAGAGAGGAAAAGAGAGGAGCAGCTGTACAGCTTCCAAGGAAACCAGGAGAAGCCTTCAAGGTACAGTCCAGGACAGTAATGTTTTCCTCAGCACATGGCAAGTGGACTTTCAACTTTGTGGATCGCTGGTGAGGGAGAGAAGAGGGCCCTCAATGCAGAGACCCAGGGCACCCTCTTGCACTGAGAAGTGCAGTGACTGTGATTTTTATAACCGGCTCGGCATAGCACTGGGGAAGTCAGCCCAGATGGTGGATACTCCCTCACATGGACTGGAGGCATTCGTCCCAGGTTGCCTCCCACGGGGGAAGAGAGCTATGTGGTTGAAGAAAATTTTGTTCCACAGAGCAGTCTGGAACTTCACTACCAGAGGTTAAATGGACTGTGTCTCCCATTCTGTGTCCCTTCTCTCTCACTCTGAAAATAGGCGCATGAGTGTGTGGGAGACAATGTAGTAAAGCTGAGGCCTGGAAAAGGGGTGAAGTGGGGGGGAGGTATATTTAAGACTTTGCTGTTGTGTCTCTCTGTCCTACCCTGATTTAACTGGTGATTTTTTTGTGTGGTTTTGCTGCATTGAATTAAATCGGTTTCATTTCCCCTTAGTCGAGTCTTTATTTCTTTTCCTGTGACTGTTAGTGGTATGCGTAGCCTTACATTTATCCCTACCTTGGCCATTAAGTAGAGGTCTTGTTTTGTTTTCTCCTCCTGGAGCAGATAAAACTGCTCCGGAAGCTACAGTTGTCTGCACTGGGTTCTAAATGGCAACAAAGTGGAAATGTGAAAATATATGCATGAAGCAGTTTTGATCCATGTTGCTGTAAAAAGTACATTTCTAAGTATTTGTGCAAAATCTAGTGATGTAATAGGATTCGGTCAGGAAGACATTCGTAGTGAACAGTTTGTCTGGCTTCCTCACACCTAAAAAAATCCTGAGCACTGAACTGATTGAGAAATATCAAAAGGAAGATAGCAATATTGATACACCACTTCAGTTAAATCTGAAAGTTATACAGGCATTGCCCTTGTATTCTTGTGACTACCCTGTCCTCAGAAGTCTAAGCATTTCCACTCACCAGTCATCTCACCTAAAATGCACGTATATTGAGATTCATAACAGCAAAAGTAAAGACCTCTTTGAGAGATGCAAAGCGTGCTGAAGAAGATAAGTAAATACTTGGACCATTAGTCCATTTCAGCTCCATTTTGCTGTAGTTATATTTATCAATATGCTAGTAAATATTTTCTGTATATTTGCTTCCTGCCACCTCTCATCACTTCTAGATTCAACTCTGTAAAAAGAGTTTCAAGGGAGAAAGAGCTCTTTTCACACTTTTTTGACATTTAAATTATTCGTTAGATACCTAAACTGATATATATAGATACATACACGCTGTCTAAATATATAGGTACTTATGAAAATATATAGGTACTTACAAAAATAAACATAGAAGTACTTATAAAAAATAAGAGAGACAGAGAATGTAAGAAGTAGAGTGGAATAAAAAACCATAAAGATGATGAAATCATAATAGCATTTAAGTCAGTATATGGTTATCTCTTGAGTCCCACTAAGATCTGCTTACCTAGTGGATATATTTTAATTGTGGTTACTGAATCTATTCTTTCTAACCCGAGATGTCACAACACCATGTGGCTGAAGCTATGTTCGCTAAGTTATCCTGGCATTAATCACATTTATTGTTTGCAGGACCACAATTCTATTATTTATGGGCACTACCCTTGGGAATGCAGGTCACTGTTATCTAACAGCAGAATCTACAGCTGCTCTTGCGGACTTCAGTTCAAGTCTCGCTTCCTCGGCAGAGGTCATATAGAAGCAATTGAAGCTAATTTTATGAGACAGCTGTTATATATGTGGTTATACTCATTCTTCAAGATTGCCCTGTAAAGCAGCAGTTGCTAAAAGAAAATCAGGCACCTTAAAATAGAAGGAAAACCAACAAATGAAAGAAAATATCAGAAGATATCTGATGATGACTGTTTAACATGACAAAGTATTTTAAATTAAGAAACTCATTATTTCGGGGCTGAAATATACAACAAGATGTGAAAAGCACAATGCCAAAGCATTTTAGACTTGTTATTATGGAAGAATTAACTGAATCTTAACATGTTGCAATACTAACATACAGATATTATCAAATACCTAAATGATACATCCTCAAGCACATTCTTTCCAAATTCCTATATGGTTTCAGATTATGTCAGAGGATCGTTAATATATATCTGGAAAATAAAAGAAATAATATTCTGAATATTTAGAATTTGTTTGGTTCTTCTCTTCCCATTTTTTTTTTAGATAATATGATGATTTTTCCTTCAGAGTAATTGCTACAAATAAAGAAATAAGTGGGAAAAGGTGTATATTGATTATAAAGAAAATCAGCCTTCTGAATGTAAGCCTCTAGATGCACAGTGTTGGGTTTTTTTTTTTTCATAGAACATAGGTGTCTGCTTTGAGTTAGTAAGCCTAGACAGTCTGTATAGTCAAAGGACATTTCTTGATGCAAATTTATCTCACCCTAAAGTACCATCTTTATTTACTAAAACTACCAGAATTGCCTGGTTCAGTTCAGTGCAAATGCCTAAGATGAGAATTAAAGCGAAATATTTGTCAAGTCCATCAATGCACAAAATAGCAATCAGATGTTTTGATCAAGAAATTGAGCAATTGAGGAAGACAGGCACAGACAGACAGCTGGGAATGGTGCAGTATTTTCTCAAGATGCATATTTCAAGAAACAGTTCCCTCAATTTTAAAAGATTTTTTTTTTCCTTAGGGCTATTTACTCAATACTTCTTAAGCTGTGTAAACTTTGCTAGGTCTGTTTTTTCTCTTACGTCTGTTACTCCCATTAGGTTTTTCTGCTTTAACAGAGCTGCACTCCAAGATTTCTTAATGATTCTGTTTAGAATCTTCTTTCTTTGCCCTTCCCCACACTACATTTATTCCATGTATTCTATGTATACAACTGTCTATACATGAAAAAGTTTTTTATTTTCCTGTGGAATGCTTTGGAGAGTATGCAAAACCTATATGGCTGTCTGAAGGAATACTTTTCTAAGAGATACGTGGATGTTTCTTCTGAAGGTACCTGTAAAAATACCATCTCCACAAAGTTTTCCCTGCTGCTAAGTAATGCTGGATATTAACTTTAAAAATATATTTGCTTATTTCAATTTCTTTATAAACCCAGGGTATCACCTTTTTTCCCTAAAACTCTGATATGGACCAGGCTAACTGGAAAATGAAGCTATCCAACCCTTTTATACAGCCCTACTTATCACACAATCAGTATTTCCCTGTAAGTATAGCTGGTAAAAAATCTGGATCACACCAGTCTTTTTTTAAAATTTGACTCTTTTCACAACAACGTATTTTATTCATTTTTTTTTCTGATTTCAGATATAAACATACATTTATTCAATATATATTGTTGTAAACTTGTATAATCGTGAACATATTTTTTATGGCTTCTTTTTTTTTAATACTCTTATTTATAGAATGACTGAGAGCAGTCATATCCTGCTTAAATCTCATTCACACCCTATTTCCTTCCAGGAAGATCTTCCAAATATTTTAGACATTTTAGTTATGTATATTATGGAGAAATCAGCTGAGACAAGGAGTCTGCCTCAGTCGCCTTCTGCTGCTATTATCTGTAGCTTTAGATACTCATGCAGTGATGTGACTTGTTATATTCCTTACAAATATTTCTGTATGGTGCACATTGTCTCAGACTATGTTGATGCTTCTGGTTTGGTTTGATTTGACTGTATTACGTATTGCATACAGCTTTGTCATGGTTTTCACTGGACTCTGACTGTGACATCTGCATGCATTTCTAACTCTCCTTTCTAGTTTTTTGATTCTCTGTGATACCCAAAGTGCCAAATATTCTCTATGTCTCATGGCACAGGTTTCAACCTGTGCCAGGTGGCATAATAGATGCCTGGCAGATATTTTCTTTTTTTTTTTTTTTATATTAATCAGAGGGTGTTGTTACAAATTTGTGCTTTTATAAAGGTTTTAATCAGTTCCCAAAAATTGCATTACTGGCTTTTAAGGCTTTGATCAGTTTCAGAATCTATAGTTATACCTGCCCTGTGTCTAACACTTTAAAAAAATAAAATAAAATAAGAATCCACCAATTACTCATTTTCCATGCAATGCAGTGCTCTCAAATTATAATACAATTTCATAGTTAGTGTATTAGACTGTCTGTAACCTGTCAAAATCTTACATAATTCCATAGCAGTTATTTCCACCACCAGTGTGTCAGAAATAAAAGGATCAGAGGAGCTTTCTTTGTAATTACCCATTGTTTTGAACCAGGAACCAAAGTACTGTTTGGTTTAGATCTAATTGTCTTGTTCTAGTTCTCTTTCGCATTTCTTTTAACATTTAACACTAGCTGAGCTTCAAATGGCTTATTGTTCCTATGGTAAATTTCCTACATAATATTACTTCTGTTTTCAGACCTTGCTCAGGTGTCATTCTAAACTGCATATTTGCAAAGCAACATTGCTAACAAGGAGCATTTTGAATTGACAGATGTGGGACCTGTCCTTCAGAGCCAGAGGTTGTGTTCATTGTTCTATTTTCCTTAGACTCAGACTTCTGAAATTCTAAATGGGACTGCTCCAGATTGAATCTATCAGCTATAGTGCACTTCAATTACCTGATCAGCACCTATATTTCAGATGATCCTAAGATTTAGACACCAAGTACACTAAGAAACATATGATTTGAGTATACAGTAACTGCATTTTTTATCTTAGTTGTATATTTATCCAGCACTACACATGGTATAGTTCTGGTTGAAGTGTTTCCACATCCTGAGGATGCAATTGCATCCACATCTCCCATTTACCAAGAAAGTACTTTAACTACCAGGAGATTCAGTTTTCCAAATTAAAAGTTTTTTTGCATTGTACATAGAGTTAAGTTTACATATCCCTTCTTATTTGGACCAAAATTAATTTAGAAATGTGTATTGTATAAACAGAAGATGAAAAAGTACGAAATATTACTATGACTTAGACTAGATTGTTAAGACGTCCTGCATGAAAGAAAGGTTACATGCACTTATTTTAGATTGACTGGAGTTTAACATTACACAATGATAGGTTTCTTTTCATTCACAAAGGACAGAAGACTATCTGTCCTGAGTCAACCGAAGTTCCATGCAACCCATACACTACAGGGTATCTTGGTAAGGATGTGAGAAAGGGGAAGCATGAAAGATACTTCTAACCATTTATGAAGATTGTGGTGAAATGAAGTTACATAAGTACTGCATAATTACTGCACAATTACTCAAGTAAGGTGGCTTATGATGAGATAGCTCAACTCTTTGTTTCATAGGAAAGAGTAATTGATGGGGACATGGTGAATTCAAATTACGGTCTCAAATATCTGCGAAGGGGGAGACAGATGTATCTTAAATTCAGAATGCTCCGGATTTCAGAGGAAAAGTTACAGTTTTCCATTCAAGTTTCATACAGACTCCAGAACACAAGATCTCCTAATTTACCATTGCCAGTTATGAGCATGTCTAAGAACTGTTTGGTCTTTATTAATATTTTCCTGTCTATTTTATAGCGTAGATAAATCCTTGGACTATCATAGATGCATAATATTCTCTGCTCTTTGATATTATCTCCTCTTCCCATGACTTTCCAAATTGGACAAATTTCTAATGTAAAGAAATGAAGGAAACTATTATTTCTTTGCTAACACATATAAGAAACAATAATCACAGTCATCTGTGCAGAAAGATCATTGTTTTTCCTGTATTCAAGCCAGTTGACCTCTAGTTTGTCTCATTTATAATCTGCTGTTTTAAAGAACTCCATATCAGGCTTCTCCAATGTGTGCTTCTTGACTATCTCTTTTTTTCCTTTTTTAGCAATATCCTCTGCTTATATTCTCCCATCTACACCTACCATTAAGGTATTAGAAGCTACTGCCATTTGGAACAACCTTTCTTTTCCTCTCTGCTTCATCAGCTTGCCATCTCATTTTACATTTCAGAAATGTATTTTCTCCCTTTACTGTTCTTAGTTTTTATCTCTAACACTACTGCTTTGTGGATTTATTAATCAGCTCTGAAAAAAATGGATATTGTGTGTATAAAAAGAGAGTCGTGATATTATAATGTGGTAAATGTTCAGCATTTGTAACACTATCATAGGGTTTGTTTGTTTGTTTTAATTACATACAGAATTTCAGTGTGCTAAAATAAAAAGCAGCTGAAGAAAAACAATACAGACATTACAGTCTCAGTTCAGTTGCCCATGTATTTCCTACCAAATGTCATTTAAGATGTTCTAAAGTATCCCACCTGGCTCCAGCTGCCGCTTCAGAAAGGTTCCTGTCTCCCACAGTCATGCTTGCCAACTGTCTCTGAACCTTTCAGATAACCTAAGATGTCTCAAAATTACTGTATTCAGGCAGCTGAACTGATTTCTAACTGCCTAATAATACTGAACTAAATTGCTCCGTAGATATCCTTGATTGTATTGAATAGATCCACAGAGACTAAAATGAGAATTAAGACCCCTACTTCATGTGAAGACCTCCAGTTGTAAGCTTCTAACTAGAGGTAAACGTGGTACAGAGTCAGACCTGTAACACAGTTAGTACACTTAAGAATGATTCGGTTTTTTGAGAAAGGAAATTCACAAAAATAAAAGTACTACATGAATTAGATCTATATACAAGATGGCCTTGACTCATTTTCCCATACTTGGTTATCTGATGACTTTTCCAATATTGTTGTTATGACTTGACCTCTAGATGGTGCTGTGCCAGGACACAGGCATCTCCTTATGCCCTTTTCTGTCTGACACACAGATGTCTTAGGTTAGGGACCTTCACATGACCTACAGATGTTTATCTATGTTTATAAACCAGTTGTGACTACCTTATAACATCTAATTTAAATGTCAAACATGGGAAGATAACCTCCTTTTGGCATATTCTTAAGTAATAGAGAGATGTGCTTTACTATTAGCCTAGTTTCTGCCTGAACCATTGGAATTTTGGAGAGTGCTGGGGTAGAACTGTGTTCAGCAGCTTTGAATATAGAAGTTTCATGTGGGTAGCAGGAAAAATAACCATTGCAACTTTAAATTCAAATGTTAGAGTGAGATGCTGGAATGGCTAGTAGAGTGAAAGACCATAGGAAGCTAAGAAAAGCTGTGGGTTAGACTATGTGAATTTCTGTGTTAAGTCTTTACCTAAGATGTAAAATGGGCAACAATTAATTACAGTGATCACATTTTTCCTTTGGTGGAGTAAATAAACACTTCATTGTTTTTCTTTAAACACATAGCTATATAATATTTCTGCAGAAAACATAAAATAGAAGTCCAAAATGAGAATTTCCTTACAGACAGCTCATACCACTTGATAGACAGCTTATTAAGAGCAAATATTGTACTTTACTTACATTATAAATAGTATGCTTATTGATTTAAACAGGAATAATTGTAGGTATATTTACATATTCAATTTGTTCTCCCTCTCCCTCTCCCTCTCCCTCTCCTTTGCATTTTGATCTCACATTGATACTAATTTTCATTTACAGTCTCTCTGAGATCCACTATTGTGAGGCTTTTTCCTTTTATGTTTTCTCTGTTTCCAAGCTTACTGGCCTTACTAGATCCCACTCTAGAATTTGGTTCCTCTTCTTAAGGCCTTTTTTTCCAAACTGTCCAGTTTTGATGTCTTTTTTCTTTTTTTTTTTTTTAGTTCATTCTATCTGTCTTTATTGTTGTATGTCAAATGTTGACATTGCATCTAAAAAGAGCATCTTAAGTTTCCTTTTGTTGTGGTTTAGAATTTGGTGTGGTTTCGGCAGTAGTCGGAGCTGTGGCTGCTGCCTTTGTTTGCCGCAGTTTCTGTAGTAGGGATGGGACTGTTAGTGTTTCTTTCCTGGAAGTAACTCTGTGAAAAAGAGCCTCCCCAGCTCCAACTTCAGCCCCCGCCTCTGGCCCAGGGTGACCCAATCAGCACCTCTGCAAATAAGCCTATTTAAGGGGGGAAATGCCTTTTGTTTCCAGCCCATTCTTTTGTTTTGCATGGGGCAGGGCAGTAAGGAGAAAGACCATGAAGCCACCAAAGCAGCCAGGAGAAGTTTGCAAAATACACACCAATTCAGTGACTTTTCTTTTGTCTATGATGAGTTAGCTGAAAACCATGACCCTCAAACAGCACTGGAGGGAGAAGCAGAGAGGCTGTAGAGAGCCCTACAGAGAAATGGGTGGGATGCAGAGACCCTTGATGAAGGGAATCCTGATGCAGAGACCCATGATGAACTCTGTAAATTGCCGTGACTTTGAAGAAGTCAGAAGTTCGTTGGCTCAGTGCTGGGAGAGCCGAGCCCCACAGCAAACCTCCACATGGACCAGAGAAGTTCATGCCAGACTGTATCCTGTGGGGGGATATGCCACATGCAAGGAACTGTGAGGGATGTGTTCCACAAAGAACAATCGTCAGGAACAAACTGGAAAAAGTTAAGACTGACCGGACCCTCCATCCTGTGTTCCCCCCATATCCAGCACCAAGTGTTGGAGGGGAGGTAATACAGCTGGGCCTGGGAAAAATGAAGGGGTGGAGAGAAGGTGTATTTAGGATCTTGTTATTCTCTTTTCTGTCCTACTGTAAAATAATTAGCGATTTGGTTGTGGTTTTGTTGTTTCGAATTAAATTGATTTTGTTTCCCCTAGCCGAGTCTGGCTCTTGCCCATGACCGTTAAGTGGTGTGTGAGCCCTCTCTTGTCCCCTGTAGTTGACTCTCAGGTCAACTTAGGTTGACCCTTGACCCTTAGGTAGTTATATTTCCTCCTCCTGGAGAAAATAGTATGACTTAAAACATGGTTAATATTAGCCAACTCCACACTTGAATGTAAGTGAGATGACTAGAATCCTTGAAGTACTAATCTTTCTCCAAATACTACTTTTTTTCCCTTTCTAATTGCTACAGGTCTCCTCTTTGTATTTGGTCTCCGATATCACAAAGAAAATAACAGAAAAAATAAAGTACCCAAATTCAAGTTTTCTTTCATGTCCATCTACTCATCAAGAAAAGATGCTGGTAAGATCTGACTACAGGAGGAGGGCTTTGCAGCCCTGGGACTTTGACAGATTTCTTTGAGGTATTATGCATGTACTGAGCTGAGAGGTATTTTCAGGGAAAAGAAACAAAGCCCTCTTTATTCCTTATTTGTAAATTCAGATATGTTTTGTTGTATGGGGGCCTCAGTAGTGTTTTATAAAATACTGTCATTTCTTGCTTAGGAAAATTGTGAGATATGTATATATATAGCACTTTAAGCTTCAAAAATTACTTTATATAAAAGGACATACACCCTACTTCTGAAACTACAGGATCTTACGCTACAGCTTATGCTACAGCAAAGTAACATTTTAAATATTTTGCATATTTACTCCCAACTCCTTTATCAGTATTTCTTCTCTTAGTCCCTCTTTAGGTAAACCACACATTGAGCAGTAAACAGAGTAGAAAATATGATACTGATGCAGAAGCTGTTGCTAATGATGTGATTTGCTCTCAGTCTCATTATTTTCTGAATAATAATGACAGTTAATTTAAACTTAATGCACAGGCAATTTCTTAGAATATCTATGCCAACAGCTTCAGAAAGACAATGATACCAAGGCTGAGTTAAGAAAGTGAAGCACAATTTAACAGATTATCAGCCCATTGAGCAAAGATAAAAATTCTTTCATGAGGTGTTGCAGTGCTGCAAATGAAAAATCATTTATTGTTCACCAAGCATACAAACACTTCAAGGACTCACTCTAAAATCTTGTTCTATTAAGAATACTTATGCATGGGTATCTCCAACATTGATAAAGCAGCGGGTTTTTATGTACTCGAAATTGCAACAATGCTGTAAAACCTGTACTTGGATAAAGCCATCATTTGTCACATCATTTAAAAAAAAAAAAGAAAATCAGGAAACATGTAGACTACGTTGGAAACATAAATCAATTATTAAATGATCATGCACTACACTGAGCTTATTATAGAAAAAAAAATAGTATTTTTAAATTTTGCTTTGTGGTATTCTTATTTCTCATTTCAATAACAAGCTCTTAGGATTAACTGTTGGAAATTCTCAACCTTGTCTTCCTTAACATAATATAAATCAAGGCTAGTGTTGTTGAACTCAAAGAATTTCAAAACAAGGATAGCTGAGGATCATATCTAATAAAACAATACAGGAAATAACTGTTTTTATAATCAACTGTTGCTGTTAAGTTTATCTCAAAAAAATACCACTATGAAAACTAGGTCTAAATATTCTGGGTTTTGTTTACAATTTTCTGTGCCTGCAAAAGAAATAGATGGTATTAAAATTAGCCCCCCCGCCTCCTTTTTTTTTTTTTTTTTCCCCTCCAAGGGGCCAAATTTTCTGTGCCTGCAAAAAAAATAGATGGTATTAAAATTAGCCCCCCCGCCTCCTTTTTTTTTTTTTTTACCCCTGACAAGGAGCCAGAAAGTCAGCAAACAGGAACTTAGTAGCTAGGAATAAGGAATAAATTATTTACTATGAGGGTGCTGAAACACTGGAAAAAATTTCCCAGGGAATTTGTGGATACTTCATCCCTGGAGACATTCAAGATCAGGTTGGATCAGGCTTTGAGATCCTAATTTAGTGAAAGATGTCCTTGCCCACAAAAGGAGCATTGGGACTAGATGATCTTAAAAAGTCCCTTCCAAACCAAACCATTTTATGATTAATCTATGATTCCATGAAAGTTGTTTGTTATTGGAAAACAAAGCCAGGCCTCTATTTCTGCTGTTTCCTGATGAAGGTGTTATTGTACCTTCAGCTTCACCTGTTATTTGATTAGGCAATTCTAGGCTCTTATTCAGCAACTGTGAGGGAACACCTGGTTTAGCTGTTGCTGTGTACTGACAATAAATGTGGCAATCAGGATAAGCAAACAAAGCTTTGACAGTAAATGCATGAGAAGTCATGGAAATGGTCTGAGAGGAGCTGTTCAGAAAGCATGGAACTGCGAAAGACAGTACAACCAAAAAAATTACTTGCAACAGAGCACAGTCTTTCCAAATTAGACACCTCTACACAAAGGAAGGTCCTGAGGGAGGTCTTTCTCTGTTCAGGTCTCTAACTGTAAGAAATGCCTTGTGCTTCTCTTTGTGTCTGGGGACACCAGCTCCCAAACAGAAACTGACACCTTTCAGAAGTGAACAAACACAGGAATTAAGGGCAAATTATCATGAAGAAAATTCTGATTAGACACTAGGGAAAAAAAAAGGCAAAAACAGTGAGGCTCACCAAACGTTGGAAAAATTTGACTAGAGAGGCTACAGAATCTCCATCCTGGGCAGCATTTAAAACTCAGCTGAGAAAGGTGAGAAACCTTCAGAGGTTTACCTTCAGAGCTGGCACTACCAAAACAGGAGTTGGACTAAGGTCCAGCTTCAGAGGTCCCCTCAAACCTAAGTGATGCTATAATTCTGTGATGATTAATGATGGTGTTACAGCACACTTCTCTTCACAGAATTTTATGAAGACCTCATAAACACTTTCTTACCCATTTCAGATAGATTTCTGCTAAAAGTCTGTCATAATCCTAATCAGCCAGGTCTGCTGACTTTTTAATTTACTCTCATTCTTATTAAATATATTTCATATGCCAGTGAAATAACCATGAGCAATTTGATGCATTCACAAAGCAAATCATAACAGACTGAATAGTGATATTCTGTCTCATAAGCAATCCCTTCAGCTCTTATATCTGAGATTCATGTGATTCTTGAACTGAGGACCAGCAACCATATACATATACCTCGAGGGCCTAAAATAGAAAAAGACCAGCATATTAATCATACAGTGGCAGAACTATGGCTTAAAAGGATCTTTCCTGGAAGCAAAGAAAGAAGAATGCAGGTTATCTTGAGGTCTGATTTAAAACTTATAACCTAATTTTCTTTCATGACCAGCGTGATATAGGAAGAAAATAAATTTAATTTAAAATCAGTACCTGAATGTAAACTGAAAGCAAATTAAAAAATTAATTGTATGGAACTAATTTTCAGTTCTTGATTTTTTCTTTAAAATTTTCCACAAGGTATGATTTCCACTACTCCACTAAGTAAAAGCATTCCAAAGTAAAGTGTGCAAAAACAGCGCAATGGCAAATGAAAAATTTGTTGATAGCTGCCTCTGAAGAAAATTTATATTATTTTCTTTCTAGCCAATAGTGACCGGAAGTAGTTATGGCCACTTTATCCTTCAGGAAATCTATTGATCAAAGAAAGAATAAGAATAAGAATAAGAATAAGAATAAGAATAAGAATAAGAATAAGAATAAGAATAAGAATAAGAATATCTCCTTCCAACATTACACTGTGTTACAAAAATGCCCACAATCAATTATAAATAAACAAAACGGGTTTTATTAGGTTCCTTTAAGCAGGTTCAAATGATGTCTGGTCAGAAATTTTTACATAGAACAATAACTTACACATAACTGATAACTTACAAGGAGGGAAAACAGGTTTCGCAAGTAAGCCATCTCGGATAGAAATCCGAATACCTTCTCTTTACCAATGCAAATTGAGAACCGTTTACCGACAGCCTAGGGAGGGAGTATTCACAATAGCACGATCTCCACTAGCTAATAGAAGAATCTCTAGCTTACAGAAACACAAATTCTCACCAATACTGTTAGCTGGTGTCCCAGCTTCAGTATTTCGAAGCCTCTATTCTAACGTCTTAGAACGAGAGTGGGATTCCTTTCTGCCTTAACTTGTTCTCAGACAAGAGACAGAATAAACTCCTTCTTTTCCTTTCCCTCTGTGTTCCCTTGTTCCAATGTCTCTTTGACAAGTCTCCCATTTTTTATAGTCAATCGAATGTGCACTGTAGTCAATATCAGGAAACAAGATGAAAATGAGTTTTCAACAGAACTCAGACTCACATGCGCCTTCTCCACAGGGGTTCGGAGCCCTGCTTTGTGCAAACTGAGGGGCACAAGTACCGTGCGGAGGTGGAAGGATGGCTTAGATCCTTATCAGGGTGTCTGCTTGTCTCTGCCTTTGTTTCTGTCCTGGTTTGAGCTAAAGCTTCCTTGTTGTGTGAAATGGGCAAATAGAATTATTCCACGTAGTACAATAAT
>NW_010405766.1:0-19406 GCF_000710305.1 Buceros rhinoceros silvestris | reverse complement strand
GGAAAATGCCCCCCTTCTCAAACCGTGACAAGATGTTAAAGAGAACAGGCCCCAGTACTTAACCCTGGGGAACACCACTGGTGACCAGTCACCAACTGGATTTAACTCCGTTGGAAAATGCCCCCCTTCTCAAACCGTGACAAGATGTTAAAGAGAACAGGCCCCAGTACTTAACCCTGGGGAACACCACTGGTGACCAGTCACCAACTGGATTTAACTCCGTTCACCACTGGCCATCCAGCCAGTTTTTTATCCAGCAAAGAGTACACAAATCCAAACCATGAACAGCCCATTCCTCCAGGAGAATACTGTGGGAAACAGTGTTAAAAGCTTCACTAAAGTCTAGGTAGACAACATCCACAGCCTTCCCCTCCTCCATTAAGTGGGTCACCTTGTCATAGAAGGAGATCAAGTTGGTAAAGCAGGACCTGCCTTTCATAAACCCATGCTGACTGGGCCTGTTCACCTAGTTGTCCTGTGCCTCATGTGATGGCACTCAAGATGATCTACTCCGTAACCTTCCCTGGTATCAAGGTCAGACTGACAGGTAGTTCCCTGGATCCTCCTTCTGGCCCATCTTGTAGATGGGCGTCATACTTGCTAAATTCCAGTCAACTGGTACCTCCTCCATTAACCAGGACTGCTGGTAAATCATGGGAAGTGGCTTGGTGAGCACATCCGCCAGCTCCCTCAGTACCCTGGGGTGGATCCCATCTGGCTCCATAGACTTGTGCATGTCTAAGAGGTGCTATAGGTCACTGACCATTTCCTCTTGGGAATATGGGGGCTTCATTGTGCTCCCCATCTCTGTCTTCCAGCTCAAGGGACTGGGCACTCAGAGAACAACTGGTCTGACTGTTAAAGACTGAGGCAAAGAAGTCATTCATACCTCAGCCTTCTCCTCATCCTTGGTCACTATGTTTCCCCCCACAGCCGGTAGAGGATGGAGAATCTCCTTTTGCTGTTAATGTATTTAGAGAAATTTTTGTATTGTCTTTTATGGCAGTGGCCAGATTAAGATCTGCTTGGGCTTTGGCCTTTCTAACTTTCTCCCTGCACAGCCTCATGTGATCTTTGTAGTCCTCCTCTCGTCCTGTCCCTGCATTGCTGCCATCTGCTCCCCAAGGTCCTGCTGTCTCCCTGATCCTCCCTTAGGCTGCCTAGGAACTCCTGGGTGGAGACAGAGATATGAAGCAAAGAAAATATGGCACCTGCATCATCCACAGCTCAGTGACAACCAGCATATAGGTTCAGACTGTCCCCTGTTTCAGAGGGGACTATGCTTCAGGTTCTCTCATCACCACCATTCCTCTCAGTGCCTGCTGATGTCCTGTCACTCTCTCGCCCCAGTTTTGACTCTGTGGCCAGGGATTAGATGTTTTAAAAAGCCTATGAACTAAAAAACTACCAAACCTGCTACTTACCTATCATGGGAATGATGGAGTCATTTATTTTCCACTGACATATGTTTACTGCACAGTACAGGAGCAGGACTGCTCAGACCAGAGCCCTCAGGCACAAACGGTGTCAGATCTTTCACTCCAAAATGGCTTAATTTGTGACATTGAAATATACACATTTATAGAAAAGAATAAATGAATCCTGGTGTACTGAGTGAGTGAAGCACAAAATCAGCAAAAAGACAATACAGGCTTTTGATCTGCATCAGAAAAGCAGAAAAAGTTGTATGCAGTGGGCAGGTCATAACTCAGTATAGCTGGAGTAAATAACACAGAGATTGTTCTGACCTTGTGTGGAGTTTTGCTGCTTCAGTAAAAAATCTTATTGCTGCTGATTGTTTGTTTCAAAGGGGAGTATGAAGTGTAGAAGGATATTTTTAGAAGTAGAGAATAAATTTGTAAAATAGTCTTTGACATTCTTCATGTTGTGGGCAGCATTATATTTAAAGGCCTGAAATAAAACTCTTGTTACCGCCACTCTGCAGTAGACGAGAGAGTTATTTTTTCTGGCGTATTTGGTCACAGGCATGTATCTGCTCATGTTGGGTGTTGTATAGAAAATAAGCATGTGCCCATCCTCAGAGGATCAATGCATGTGCCAAGACCCAGTGGAGGTCAGAGACATACGGGGAAGCACAGAAAAAATGATGGTTCTGCTCAGCTGAATAGCAGTGGCCATGGCACCATCAAAATCTTCAACACTTTGGAGGAAACCATCTCTCTTTTTGACATTCTCTCCCAAATGAATTTAATGTTTTGGTACAGGGTGGTCTCATAACAGTCCTGGGCCCTACAGAGAAATCTGGGTCACGCGAAGATCTCACAAGTGCGTTTATGTCCTGTGACTCCTTCATTGCTTTGCCATTAAGGACCATTAAACACACAGCTCAGCACCAACCGTGCTTTGGGAAGGCCACTGTCCCTTGCAGGTGACCATCTCTTTCACCAGGCAGCCCCCTGAAACTGAGCATGGTGGCACATTGGCATGAGCTGGAAAACAGCTAAACCTGTCCTTTATCCACTCTCCGCCTCATCTGCCTCCCACCCCAATCCATGGGTGCACTCAGTGGCAGCACAGCTCGTCTCCCCTCAGCCTCCTCCCACTGTCTAAGTTTAACAGATGTGAAGAGATAAAATTCATGGTAGAAGAAGGGGCTAGTCTGACCACCTCAACCATTTGAAGAGGAACATAACTGCTCCTATATCTCCTTGCTTCCATCTCTGGTCTGTTCAATAGGGGAAGTAGCTGTTATTTCTCCACTGAAATAAGTCTTATGAACCCCTTGGCCGTGAGCGATTGTAGCTTTCTACATACATGCATGCTTCAGCAGAGATGCAAGTGTGCACTGAATTGGAGGGGGTGCAAATGAATATCTCAAGGAGAGTCAGTGTGGTCCTGCCACCTCCCTGCACTGGAGCTGCACCTTCCCTGGAGCCCCAGAAATTAAGATGTTCAATGGAGGCCAAGAGAGAGCAACTTAAGGGCTGTTTCCTTTCTACTCCCTTGGGACAGCAAACCCTGCTTGGAAATAATTTGGTAGCACATGTTCGGCAACTCTCCTCTTTTATCACTGAGCTATCCAATAGAAGTCTGGGAAGCTGTTGATCTGTGGGAGAATAAATGATGCCACTGAAAACTGTCATCAGCAGCTGTCTGTGCCTGAGGACACAGCCATGGTGACATTCAGAACAAGATCATGGCATCTTTTGCTGGCATCAAGCTTCCCATGGGCCATGAACCAATGCACCACTCTGAGGGGTGGAGAACAACGACGTGGTAAAGGCATTGCTAGGCCAGGGGGGAGTTCCAGCCCTCCTCCTGTCCTGCCTCTAATGACCACTAATATTGACAGCCTGAGGTAGAAAATCAGAAGAGGGCAAGCAAGCCAGATTCATCTTCAAGATATTGGTGAAGAAGAGACAACCAACACCCATTAGCCAGACCAAGCCAGTGCTGGTTTTTGTTGTTCAAAAAGATGGATTCTGCTGTGAAGCACCGGAAAATGACTGGAGCAATTAAATCTTCAGTCTGAACATGCAGAGCTATTCCTTTGTTACCTGATGATGGTACAAGAAAAGACCAGCATCTCATTCCAGTTAGACTTCTGAACAACTGAAGAGTAACACGCCTTGGGTGTTATTGACTTAGGCTCATTCCCACTAAGTGATTGAGGTCACTGGAAATCTGAGGGAGGAGTGAAAGATAGGGAGAAAAAAAAAAGGAATTATGATTGGCATCTGTGGATGAACACGGGAAGTTTTTAGATTAGTAGGAAATTGGATAGCTCAAGCTCTTACTCTCTTCTCAGTTGTCTCCCTTGAGCTACATTGCCTAGGAAGCAACAACATTTCTCCCATGACTGCACCACAACATACCCTTGAAGTGCTCAGGATTTAGAGAAAATCAAGGCCAACTGGCAATAAAATTGAAACAAACCTAATATATCAACTCATCATTTCCAAATTGAAATCACCAGGCTTTTTATCAGAATGTTTTATTTTTCAGCCAATGGGTTTTTAAGGAAAAAAGTACAATTTTTAAGCAGGGGCTTTCTGTGAAAGTGTCCCTTTAGCTGAGAACCTGGATTTTGTTTGGAAAATATATTTGATTAAAAAAAAGGATGAAATCTCATCATGCCCTTTTATGGCAATGTACTTCTTAATCAAGCCAGTTTTACTGACTTGGTCCATGAGTAAAAAATTTTACCTTTTCTCCATTGTTTCTGACATCATAGTCATTATTAGGTCAGCTGGAAATCAGCCCTTTCCCAGTTCAGTTATACTGGCTTCCTCTGGTGGAATACACTTTAGGATGGACTTGTGGTTCGAGCAGGTACCTGTAACAGCAGAAAGCCCATCCACAAAGGAACAGAGTCGCCCCCACAGCCCTGCTAAGGGGTTTATGAAGCACCCAGCATCATAAAGTGCCCAAGCATCATAAACTTGGTGATTCCCCCCATTTTCATCCTGTTGCCTAGAGAAGTACCCAAAGTGAGGTACTGCCTGGGCCACAAACTAGTCTGCTGTGCTGGCAGGCAGGGCTGCCTGAAGGAGTTGGCATGAGATGGCATGAGGTGATGGAAGGGCTGACATGTGTCCAAAGACAGATGTGTTGCTTATGGAAGAACTGAAATCCTGCAGCAGCCATCAGCTGTTGTGGTACAGAGACCTGTGGGTCATGTCTCTGCCCATATTTACCATTTTTAGTCCTTTTTACAGCACAGAATACAATACCTCAGGAAGTCCCAGGCACCAGAGGTAAGGGCACAGGGAGGACAAAGGGAGAAGAAGTCAGAGACATGCAGTAGGGTGTTAAAAAAATCAGGGTGCAAGAGATGGGATGGGGAAATTACAGCTATTGAGTGGAAAGTGACAACAAAATGACCCCACCAAAGCTCACCTGGGCCCCACACAGTGCTTGCTTTTCAATCTAAACTCCTGCTCCTGGTGCAGCATCGCACGGCAGCGTAAGCTCCTTAGATGTAAGCTCTTTGGTGGAGTGAGGGTGCAGTGCCCCGGTGCCTCCCTGGGGAGCCTGCCCCTGGCACCGCAGTGGGACAGGGCACTGGTGACGTGGCTGCACCTGCATGTGGCCACTGGCAGGTGTAGGGTTTGTTTTGTAAAAGCACCAGTCTGTTGGTGTTGGTGTGTAGTGCTCCATGAGGGCATGAAAGCAGCTAGAAGCACAGGAGGTGCTGCCTGCCCGGGAGAAGGGTGTGCCTTGTGCTGGCGCAGACCCACACTCAAAGTTCAGTGTTGAGCCTCCACCACCCCTGGCACATCTGCAGCATTTGCTGTTTCAAACAAGCAAAGTCGAGGTCCCTTGTGCAAATGCAAAGATTCTACTTGGTGAATCCCATCAAAGCAAGAAGAGATGACGTGTCTCAATCAAGAGCAAAACAACAAAAAGCATATTATAATGCTAAACCTTACTTTTCTTTTGCTTTTTTTTCCATGGGATATTCCCCCATCACCTCCGGTTGAACTCGCCCTCTATTACGCGCCGGGAGATCGGGCTAATCGGCAATGTTTGCAAAGCTTCCTTAGCTCTCCACAAACGCCGTTTCTTTGCTGCGTTTGTCAGTGGCGGAGCGATTATTGCCGAGATCTGAGATGCGATTGCCTGTTTTGTGGAGGAGGGGGGTGGGGAGGAGGGGAGATAATGTAATAAAGAAATGCATTGTCATGAACAAATCCATAGGAGCATTTAGTTGTTTTTCCCCCTTTTCTGACCTACTTGGTCCTCACATGTCTGGCTGCACCAAGAGGGCTGTTGATCCTGTGGAAAGGTAACTCACGGGTGGTGAACAGACCTCTCTCCAGGATTGGCAAGTGGGGATGAATCTTGCCTATTCCCAGTAAAAGAAAATAAAAATAAAAACATATCCTGTTTAGGGCCAGTGTGTCTGAAATGCTTTCAGTGCCAAACCCTGCCTGCCATCCTCCCACAGGGGCGCTGGGCATCCCCACACTGGCAGTAGGAGAGTTTTTATGGAGCAGCTCCTGATTTCACAGATGATCTGTAGGGTGAGAGAAGGAAAGTATTTGGCCCTCCATCCCCATACAGAGCCCAAAACTATCCAAGATCTTCTGGGTTCACAGGGCTTGTGCGCCGTGTCTGTGATACCAACTGCAACAGTCGGTGCCTCCCTAATGCAGCATTGGATTTCTTTTGCTTGAAGAAAATGGCCTTTTTTCTGTGCTGAATCTCTTCACTTCTGCCCTCGTTATTTTAGGTACTTCTCTATTTTGTCTGTACTTCCCCAGTGTGTCACACTTCTTACTTCATGTTTAGTCTCCTTTGTATTTTTAGGCTGGTTTCCTAGGGAAATGATGCACAAGCCATCGTGCTGCCTGTGGCTCCATTGATGTCCTATTCCTTCCCCAACACCAAAAAAACCCCCCAGAATACTGGTCTACTCTGACTGCATTTGATGGAGGAGGAGAGATTTCCAAGGTGTTTCTACAGACAGGGTGCCTGGGCTGCTGGAGGGAAGTGTGGTGCCCTTCACCATCTCTTCCTGCTTCCCTGTCAAAGTGCTTCTCAGCTGTGGCTGAAGGAGGAGAAAGTGGGGAGAAGACCTCACTCTTGGACCCGGATTTAGCCCTTTCTCCAGCCAGCATCAAACAGTATCTGCAGCGGGGACCAGCTTTAGGTGCCTCCCAGTTGCTCAGAGGCAGCCTTTGCAGTCTGGGATTGCGGCATGTTGGCATCCCCATCCCACCAAGAGGCAGAAACCAAGAGGGTTGTGTGCTCGCAGTCACCCCCTGGGCATGGAGAAAGGAAAGGAGAGGAAAGGGAGTTTAGGAAGGAGTGCTTGCAGGGCTGGAGCCTCGGCAGCTGCTGTTTTTCTGGGGGTGGTCGGTGGGTGGAGGAGCAGAAAGGAACAAACAAGGCTTCCAGATGAGTTCATACCCTCTCAAATCGCACTCATTGAAACACATCTGTGTTTCCAGGGCTGTGCACAGCAAAAACCGCCTTAGTCAGCTCTTGTTTTTAGTTTTGTGCGTTGGCTATTTGTATGGTTCCTTTTTTCCCCCCTTCAAATCAGATCCTCTGGTGTATAAGGGCTCGGTTCAGACAGAGCTTTATCCAGAAAGCTGCTCCCAACACTTCCTAATCTCATAAACAAGAAAGAAATTACTTCATACTCCAGAACAGAAGCTGGTTTGTTTGTACACAGCAGTGGCACTCTCAAAGAGACACCTTGATCATGCATGTGCCTATCGAGGGGCTGCAGACAGCTGACAGCAGAACGGTGCTTTCTAATCCAGGTGAATTATATTTTATTGTGAAATGGTGCACAGCAGTAATTACTGTATTTGTGTAGTACCACAGGACGCCCAGACAGCATTTGTCAGGGAGGTGATTAAATCACCGAGGTGTAATTGAAGGGTTTGATTGCATTCCCCCTCCAGCCATCAGCATCTGCAGCGGTCTGTGTTGTTGGCTGGTTTAAAGGCTGGCACATCCCTGCAGTCCAGCCCGGGGTGGTGCTGCCCACAGGTCATTGCAAGCCTGACTGTAGCAATCTGCGTTTTGCCAGCCTGGAGATGCCCAGGCTGAGGGACACCTCATTGCCAACACACCACAGCTACAGGTTTCATGGCAAGACTCACGATAGCTGATGCTGATCTTAAGGGCATGGCTTTAAGAGCCGAGTCTATGAGGATCTCAGATTTTGTTTATCAAACCCCGTAGTTTCCAACTTGTCAAAGGAAAGCTCCAAAAATGTCCTGCATTGTAAAAGCTCAATGTCCCATCAACAAATACAGAAATGACATTTTCCACATTAAGTTAATGTATTTTTATCTCCAGAGCTTTCATCTGGTCATATACATTTTTTGAAATATTTCACTAGTAATAAGAATGTTTTTTCAGGGATTGTTGATGCAATGTTTCAAGAAGACAGCACCAGCCCAGTGCTGCCATTGCTGAACTGAAACCATCGATTTCACTCAGGCTGCTCCCCAAAGGTATTTATGCACAAAATTCCTACAGCGATCAACTTTCCCAGAGATTTCTCCATGCCATCAGGGAAGTTTGGTGCCCTTGCTGGTGTCTGTCAGGGCAAGCTGGTGTTCTGGAGGCACTGTTCATGAGAGCAACCAGGACAAGAAGAACTTCAGAGGAGCACAAAACAGGAACATTGCCCCACAGACCTTTATTAACATTCAAAAAACAAATGCTGACTCAGTCGTGTTTGTGAGCTTTTCTTTTTACCCTCTCCAAACATCCCAGCTGTACAGCAGTGTGTGTGAATACTTGAGGAAAATTATCGCTCGCCACTGCCAGCCCCCTAGATAAGATGTATTCTTCTATTACTCAATGTTGGAAAGCTTACACCGCCATCCAGTAAACAACAGGGTGCACGGGGCAGCTATTTCTGCTGCCCAGGGTGAGCACAGGCATCTGCACTGCCCACCCTCCCACCTGACTGCCCGTGGATTGTCCCTTCAGGTGAAGCCATCTGTGACGAGAAAGGAGCCCTGCTCCACACATGCTTAGCACCATGTTGGTTGCATCCACCGGACAGGCACATATGGTGACTGTGAGCACTCTGCCAAACATCACTTCAGCTACATGGAAAAACAAAGAAGTGAAGAAATAATAGAAAATTTCTCAGTATTGCCTGCTTTTGAGAGTTCCACACCATGACCAGTCACTGGGAGTGAATTCAACAAATACGAAGCTGTTATAAATGATTTATCCCAGTCACCAGTGGTTTTGCAGTGCCAGGCAACTTTCTATTGTGCTACCAGTCTATTAAGTCCAGAACTAACAGTTCATCTCATTAGGGATTTCAGATTTTAAAAATTCGTACCCTGGGAGTCTAACCTGCATTCTTAACTCATTTAAAAATTCATATTAAAAATACACCATTCAGCACATTGCCGGAGACACCTGCCCCAAAAGAGAAAGCCTTGCAGCATCCACAGACCTTCCAGCATGCCCTGCGAGCTCTCCAGTCAGGCTGTACAATAAAATGATAAAAAGCAGGGCTGGAACAGACCTTGGGAGTTTGGCTACTGCACTTTCTTGCCTGCAGGCAGGATTCTCTCCCAAGCTATCTCTGATAGGGGTTTGCCCAATATGTTCTCAAATCCTCTAACGATGGAAAAATCCTCAGCCTCCCCAAGCAATTTATTACCAGGTTTATCTTCACTGTTAGAAATGCCTAAACTAAAACTTCTTTGTAATTTCATCTGAACACTGTGTGTCCTGTCTTCTGCAGACATGGTAAAGTCTTCAGTACATCCCCCACTGCAGTGGGAGTCTGCGACCACTCCAGATTTCCATTCTCTAGACTAAATAAACTCAGCTGTAGCATTTTTTTTGAGTGATCTTGATGGACACTCTCATGCAGAGACACAGCTCAGCCTGGAGATAAGGAAGCCCAGGGTAACATTTCCAATAAGCTCCTGTAGAAGAAAAAGAAATTATTCTCTTGTAGAGGAGGAAAAAAGCCCTTTTTGGCCACTCAGAAGAAATGCTGCATCCAGGAGCTTTTACTTTTTGCTAAAACCAACTCTTGTATATTCTGCTCAAACAGGAATAAATGCAATGGGATCTTCAGGAAAAAACCTCAAAACAGTTGTTTGCTACCTTTTGTAGTGGAACTGTGAAGCTAAGCAACAATCAAATCCAACAGGAATATTCTACCAGGAGACTGAAAAACCCCTTGAGAATAATGATGAATTCATGTAATCAGGGATCCATGGAATGGTTTGGGTTGGAAGACACCTTTAAGGATCACCTAGTTCAACCCCTGCCCATGGCAGGGGACATCTTACACTAGACCAGGTTGCTCAAAGCCTCATCCAACCTGACCTTGAACACTTCCAAGGGTGAAGCATCCACAGATAACATACTGTGTCAGCAATGGAGTGTCCTGACAGTCAACCTGGGCACATAGTCAGCACGTCAAGAACTAGAGGAAAAACAGTAAACATAATATTGTTGAGTGAAAGGGAGAGACCTCCACAACATGGCTTTTAGTAGTAGCAGCAACAAGAGTTGTCTGATGGAATGCTTTTATGATAGGGTTGAGGAGCTTGGGTAAGAAGAAAATAAGCAAAAACCAATTGAAAGAAAGTGAAGGAGATACAGTGCATTAGCCTGGTTCTTAATAAGAGCAGCTTTCCTGGAAAGAGGTGGAGGGAAACTTCACTGACCCCCTGTCTGAGAATTAAATGAACACTGTATAAAGAAGAAGATTGAGATAACTGGATTATGGGTGCACGGCTGTGGGTCTCGGTTAAGATATTGGCCTGGAAGAAGCTCCACTCACTGAGTGAACTTCCCTTGACTCTGGTGAGTGTTTTCCATGACTAAGTACAGTTGGCTTTGAGCCAGGCTGTTAAGTCCCGGGAGGTGGCCCTGCCAGCCCTATCCCAAGTGCACCTTATGTCTCATCTGTTTCTGTTCCCAGCACCAATGCCCTGACCCCAGGAGGGAAAGGACCCATTGCACTAACTGACTGCACCCTGGGAGATCACTCCCAGCTCTGCTCCTCTGGCAGCCCGGGAGCTCCAGACCAGCTCCTTGGTCTGCCAGATGTATTGGCCTTGGGATGCTGTGCAGGACGTGGGATGCAGGACGTGGGTTGTCGTGCCAGTGTGCATATTCAGAGAGGGGTGGAAGTCCCCAGCAGGACTGGAGGATGGGTTGGCCACTATCCCACATCTGTTGGGAATGAAACAATGGCAGAGTCTGCCACAGTGCCCGAGTCAGCCTCTTTGGAGACACACTTTGGGCCAGAAGGTCCCGTCTCAGCCTGCGAACCCAGCCTGGAGCAGACAAAACCACAAACAGACTGTTTGTGGATCAGCGCCCTCCTTCCCACACAGACATATGCTGGAGGAGAAAAACAAGCTGCTTCTCTCCAAGTCCTCGTACAGCCTCCGGCTCTCTTGCCATTGAACTGTCATACGAAAGCCAAGATCTTAAAGGTGATCTCTGCTGTTGTCTCTACAGGACGGCTTTACTCTGATCAGAGAAGAGACCGTATTTCGTAAAGAAGCATTGGGTGGGTGTTACTGAGCTGAGGAGGAACAGTGTGAGTGGAAAAGCAAAAGGTGTGGACGGTGTGTTATACAGACAATAGGAGCTTCTAAGAGAGAAAACTTGCAGAAAAGAGCTCAGAGCAGGTAACAGAGCTCTGCAGGACAAACTCCTCCTCATGGGGGAAGTGAGAGCATCTTCTCCATGGTGTCCTCACATCCTCAGCCACTTCTTCAGGGGTTCATGCTCCTGTGTCTTGGCAGGAGCAAAATATTCATTGATTGATTTTTATTTTCTGCCTTGTATAACAGCTGGGTATGCTACATGTTGGGTAACAGGATTTTCATTGTCCTATAATTCCTTCCAGGCAAGACTTCTGTCTCCCCAAAAGAAATAAGAAAATCTGTCTAACAAGTCATGTTTGATCCCAGCTTCATCCCTACCACCTACCACCAGAAAACTAGAGGAGAGTGTGAACACAAGGCAGGGGGAAGGCCTGGAAGGAGTGCAGAGATAAAAAGAAATGTCTCTATTGCTGCCCCTTTCCTAGGTCAGCAAGAATCCTGCACCTGGAGTCAGCAGGAGATTTCATTTGACAGACCTTTCCAACATGCAACAGACCATGGCTTTGCCCAGGGGACTGTCAGTCCCTATGCTAAGTACTGTCTTTAATTACTTGGAGCAGTATTATCCCTGAAGAAGAGCAAGAAATGAAGCACAGAGGGGCTAAAAGACACGGGGACGGGGTGGGGCGGGGATTGAATTTAGCTCTCCCAAATACAAAGTTAGTGCTTTCAACATCAAACTATCCTTCCTCTCCTGGATTTCTTGCAGAGGTGCTCTCCAAGTTCTCACCCAGCCCCACAACTGGAGAAAACCCTGGAGAAATGGTAACCGAGCAGCTCTTCCAGCCGGTCTGACCTCAGTCCTTCTCCAGGCCAGCTCATCTGCTTCTGGAGGGGCTGCCAGCTGGCGAGTGCCGCGCACTCCCTCACACAAGCTGGCACAACCCAAGGGGTGAATCAGCCTGCTGAGGAGCTCACAGCAAGGATAAACAGCTCTGGGGCTGGAGAAAACGAAATAGCTGGAAATTAATGGGAAAGAAATTGCAGGAGAAAAGTCTTGTAGCTCTACTGTACGTCTGCTAAGCCTCAGACATGTACTGCAGTGATTGCTGCAAACACTGTGGCTGATAATAATGTTATTGAGGCTGATAGAGGCCAGATAAAATAGACTAGGATAAGCAGAAAATATCTAGCTTGTTTGAAAATGGTATTTTAACAGAGCTAAGGGACTGTCGGAGAAGCATGGGCCAAAGACCAAGTCTATCTCCATCACTGGTTTATGTCCGAGTGTTTCTCTGGGCAAGATAAAATGGCATAAGACCACTGAAACACACGCAAGCAATGAAGCAGCTCCTTGTTCTCAGGCAATTGGAGGCCAGGGACTTGAATCCAACCAATTTTTAGCTTTCAGTGTTTTTTATTGGCTTTCCTTCTGGGAATAGTAAGGTTAAGGAAGGTACCCTGGACTGGTATGGGACAAACATTTATTTTTACATGATGAAGAAGAAAAATAAAAGAATGCAAAGCAAATGAGTGGGAAGAAAGAAATGTCGGTGGGAAATAAGGAGTAGCTCTTAGCCACCACTCATTCCTGCCTTCTGGTCTTGTTCCTGAAGCATTGCACATCTGCCATAGGCACCAGTAAAAGGAGGCACTGGGTGACCAGACCTGTGAATTTTCACCAGCCACTTGTGGGGAGCTAAAAGAGCAAGGACAGCATCCACAGCTGCACCGCAGCCTGGACACCTTTCTCCAGTGCATGCTGATGATCTTACTGCTAAACTGCTTCCCTCCGGCATCTCACTGTCAGGATGGTGGGGGCCCCACTGAAGGACATTTCTCATGCAAGCCACCAAGCCCAGCCCCAGCCAGGCTTGTACCGGGTGCTGTGTACCAGATAGATACCCCAAATGGGGATGACTCAACATGGCCACAGCAGTCCCTGAAGAAGCAAGACTCTGCTGCTGGGTTTACGCTCCTCAGAGAGAACATGCAAAGCAAATACATGAAAGGCAAGCCCCATTCCCTCCACTTCCAAATCACATCAGCAGTTGTGCTTCCTCTTTTCTCCACAGTTTTACACAGCTTCCCCCAAGAAAGGCAAACCAAAACACCAGCAAACCAAAATTAAAGGGGAGCCCAAGAGAAGACACAAAGTGCTGATGGTTAGTTGTCTCCCCTCAGGGACACTGAGCAGGGATGCTACTTCAGCAGGGGCAAACCTCATGACACCTCACAAGGTCTTGCCAAGTGCACTGGCTTTCCAGAGGGATGGACGGGGCTGCTCCCAGCACTCTCCACCTCTGAAGAAGGTGGGAAGCAAGCACATGGGTGCAGACCTCTGGCAGGCAGGAGTCTGGGGTGCGTGGTGGGAGCAAGGCGGGAGGGGTCGATTTCCCTGCCCTGGGGCTCTGTCAACTGGAGCCCATTTATGCAACACTTCAGTCAGCAAGCGCAGTGGAGAATCGGATATAAGGGAGGGAAGGGAAAAGAGGGGATGAATTTACAATCTCAGGAACTGATTTGTCTGGGCCATGGGAAGCAAGCACATGGGTGCAGACCTCTGGCAGGCAGGAGTCTGGGGTGCGTGGTGGGAGCAAGGCGGGAGGGGTCGATTTCCCTGCCCTGGGGCTCTGTCAACTGGAGCCCATTTATGCAACACTTCAGTCAGCAAGCGCAGTGGAGAATCGGATATAAGGGAGGGAAGGGAAAAGAGGGGATGAATTTACAATCTCAGGAACTGATTTGTCTGGGCCACTCAGTGGCATCCTAACATGACGTGTTTCTACATCCTCCCCCTTGCTATAATTAATTTTTAATCATTCAAGCAAGTTCCCACATATCCTGTAAATCTCTTTTCACAAATTTTGCTTTTAATGAAACCCTTGCTTGCTTTCAAAAGAAACTTGGTTTAGGGTGTGTCAGAGTTTGTTCATAATGCGTTTTGTTCACAGTAAACAGCATTTCCTTTTATTCCCATCCAGGGACGGTACTCAGACATCTGCGCTCCACAGAAAATAGTGACTCTGGATTTAATGCTGAGGTGCAATGAAGGCACTGACTAAGTTTGCTTTTATCCCAGTGGTGCAGGTTTTAGACCTTTAAATGCATTAACTCCTCATTCTGAATTTTATCCTTCCTCCAGACTCCTTCTTAGTTCAAGTAAACTGAGCGCTGCATCCGTGGGATTATTTTCTTTAAACAGGCGCATTGCAAAAGCCCTCTGCTCTCTTGGCACCAGCACCTTTCCACCCCTTTCTGGATGACATCTGCTGTAAGGTAACAAGGGCAATGCTCACTCTCCTGTCCTCCATCACGGCTGTGCCTTGTGCCACTCCTGCCTGCTAGGGACTCATCACCTGCCTCAAATCAATCTGCCTATCCCCATCTCAGCTTTGCAGCAGAAACCCACAAAAAATATTTTTCTTGTTGTTACTTCTTGGCACGGGCTTTTGCATTTATTTCAGGCCAGGATAGTGGAGTGAAGCACTGCAAAATCCAAGTCTCAAATTCTCCTTTCCAGAAATTAACCACATCAAAAGCTCTGGAGGCAGACACAGTCTCTTAGCTGATACTTTTTCTCGTATGACAGCAAAAGATTTAATTAGTATTAAAGGCAAACTAGAACTTTGCTGCAAAGCTAAAACAGAACTCCCTGGTTCCATATTTTGCTGGAGCTCTGGCCTTGTTTTTGTTTTAATTTAGAAAAAAATATAAACCCACATTTCCCAGCCGTGATCACATTTCAAGGCTGTAGATCATGCCTGTGAAATATTAACTTCTTGCTGTACTTCCTTCTGAGCTCGTTCGTACCCTCTTCTGCTGATACCTGGAAGTTTTCTTTGACACACTCACTGGAGGGCTTGAATTACCTGAAGAAGGTTTTTAGTGGCACCTCTGCAGCTTAGGGAGACTTTGACGGCTGCGACTCTCCCCTGCGTAGGTAGTGAAATTGGTGCAAAGTTGACTCTCAGAAACCTCAGCCTGACGGGGTTCAGCAAAGGGATGATGAGGATGATGCCGACGTTAGTCACGTACCAAGTGCTTCTCTTCTGCAAATCTCAACGTGTTCAGCCAAGGCAGATAAGCATGGTTATCTCCAGCACGCAGAGGGAGGAAATTAAGGAAGAAAAGCCAAAGGTCGTATTTTCCCAAGGGCTTCAGTCACCCAGGTGGTTTTGCCTCTGGTGAGGTAATTTAAGACCCGTCGTGAACATGTGATGGAGTCCCTACAAGCAGTATGAGCCTGTTTCAGAGGAGTGCTTCTACCCCCACATGAAGACCTGAGCAAGTCCCTAACTTGTAACTGCCAAATTGGTGGGACGTACCTGGAGATTATTTGCTCCAGAGTTACCTGCAAGGTTTTTCTCTCTGTTCCTGTCGGGGCTGCTCAACATCAGGTGACATGCTTGAGTGCAGAGCTGCCCCGGCGGTGTGCTAGGCCAGCTGACAGCAACCCCCTGGCCCTGGGATAGTGCTCCCTGCCTGCAGATCCGCAGCTGGAGGTTACATTGCCTCCCAAATTGCCCTCTGCAACACAGCTGGCCTCCACGCCAGCCTCTGAGAATGAAGTGTGGAGAGTGACCAGGATAATGTCTCACTGCAACAACAGAAATCTCCTCTGAAGGGGAACGCAAAACCCTACTTCTCTGTAGTGATTTTCAAAATCTCACGCTGGAATAATTTGCCGTGGGCTTCCTGACAATGTAACCCACCCAGATGAGGCTTCAGTGGAAGGAAGAGGGTTTCTCAGAGGGATAATGGCCATATGGCTACACTCCAACAGCAAAGCCAAGAATAAAATCCACAGCTTCCTCACCCTCACTCTGAAACACGCTATCTCTGAGTCCTGGGCCAAAGTTCTTTTCCTCATGTACAGAAATCTGTGCCAGTGAAGCCTCACGGCTGCTGACTGGTATCGTTGGTGGATCCTAGAGTTGCAATGGGCAGATGAATTACTGTCTAATCTGTCTGAGGCAAGGTCCGGATCATACTGCTTTATAGGCACAGGAGACGCTTCATCCCTCGCACAGGCCACAGGACCGAGGGAGATCAGTTGCTGCATTTTCCATTGCTCTTTCTCACATCCAAATCTATATACTTTCCAGTACCCACAGACCCATATAGGTCTGCGATATGACTAGATTTCAGACAAATTCTTTCTCCTTTTCCTTCTCGTTCACTGTTGTTTCTCGTCTCCGGCACGAGTGCCTTCAGTCCCCACCACTACCATCTATCCTTCTCCATCATCTCCATCTCCTCTCCCCTCTCAGAGGACTGAGTGGAGCTCAGGGTGCCGGAAATGGAGCGCATTACGCCCCGCTTACAGCCAGCAGAAGGGATTTCTGCATTTGGAAATGCACAGACTGATTCTGGGGTGGAAGAGGAGACACAAATATGTGAAAGATCAGCAGAGACTGCTCCTGCAAGCAGAAGTGTGGGTTGTTTGAATTTTTATGTGCCATTGCACATACTCTAATCTTCTCCAGGAGTCTGCAATATCCCTTTTTGCTCCTGCACTCCTTCCTATTTTCTCTTCAACATCATGTTTCTCCCCATGTTTTGTTCTCTGCTCCCTGTTCTGCCCCCCTCTCCTGCATACACTGATGCTTACTTTATTTCCCTCTTCTGCCATATGACTTCCAGCATGGTCTTTCTCCCTTCTAGCAGGGACATGTAGAAGGGAGGAAAGTGGCTAGGAGCAATGTGAGTTGCACACCAGAGTTTAGAGGCAGGACGAAAACTATCCTGAGCAGTTGTCCTCTCCCTTGGGGCTGCTCACATTTTGCCTGATATCTCATACCCTGTACTCAAAAATGGTGTTTGCTGCCTGTTTCCCTAGAAGAGGGTCTGGAGTGGGACCTGCATGATCCTGTCCCTGCTGGAGGCACAGCCTCAAGATTCACCTGCAAATGAGCTACCCAAATCCTCTTGCTCTGGGGAAAGTGCTTGACTCAGGGCTGCTATCCCCAGAAGTAGAATTAAGTTATCTCACGTGTGTGCGAGCTGCAGATGGGAGGGTACCTGCTGAGCCCATCCTGCTGGCATGTCAGAGGTGCTGAGCTCCCTGCTCAAGGGGTAAGCTCCTTGACTCATCCTTTCTCTTCTCTCAGCCCTGTTCTGGAAATGCCCCAACACTCTGGCCCACTATAATCTGTCCACACTTAACCACTTTTCCACCTCACATCCCAGACTCTGGACTCGGAAACTGGGCATATCTGTTTTCCCCAGTTCTTCTCTGTTCCAAGACCTCCCACATCCTTTTCCCCTAACATAGCCCACAGCAAGAACTGCAATATGGTCACAGCTCTGTGCTCCTTGCCAGAAATTTTTGCCAAAACTGAAAAAAATTCAAAAAATAAAACAAAACAACCCAAACCAAACCGTGATGTTTGATAAGTCTGATTTATTTAAAACCCAGAAAAGCTTGACTGAAATATTTCCACTGTCTCTTCCAGCGAACTTCTGGATACCTCTTCCTCATCTTTCTGTTGGACTGTGTCATTTGCCATAAGCAAGGAACAAATATGCTGCTGCTATCCCACGGCACGGACAGTCCAGCACAGCCACTCAGGTGTTCACCTATCCTTCTTAACCTCGGAGGACACCATGATCCTAGCCCCCATGTTTCTGCCACTGCGACTTGCCAGGGAAGCCACCATGGCTTAAGGGCTCTGATCTCCATAAAGCTGGAAGGGGCTGAGAAGAGATCCCCAGAGGGGACCTCTGATGCAGTTCAACTGCAGCATGGTGCGTGAGTCACTGCTGCTGGAGCACAGCAAGGACCTTGTGTCTGAGACAGCAGCAGGTTGTATTTGCAGTTGGTTTCAAAAGCAGCTCCGTAGTTGCCTTTTACTGGACACAGTTCAGCCCCCCCGGCAGCTCCTGCAGGCTGCTTTCAGGCCCCCGCTGTGTGCGCATAATACGAGATCAAGTTCTCAGCTGGTTCTGCAGCTACGTGGGTTTTACAGTCCTGGAAGGGAACCGGGCTTAGTTGTTTCTCTCCTGCTAAGCCCCACGTAGTCTGTGGGACCTGCTCTGCCTTTGCTGTACCGCACCGATGTTGGCTTCTGGGCCTTTAAAAAGTGATCAGCTGTAGGCTGTACCTCTAAACACAAAACATTAGCAGAGACATCTTTTGAGACATCTGTCACCGATGCATGTGGCTGCAAGCTCGCTGGTGAACTGAAACAGTCCCAGAGCTCTGTCCCAGTGCTGGCACAGCTTGGGCAGAGCCTGCCAGCTGACTGTTTTGTTTGATCGTATTTGTTGGTTGGATCATGTGTGTTGGACAGCATACAAATCCCACAGGACTGCCCTTCCAGCTGCACCATCACCATCCGCTGGAGGAGCTCACCGCCACGGTAAAGCCTGGGCTGCCCGGCTCTCTGGCCAGCAGTAAAGGCGTGGGGACAAACCTCTAGACCCCTACAAGCAAGTGGCATTGAACAACCACTACAGAAGTGGGGGGCTTTCTCCTGAGGTGCATGGGGTCCTCTTTCCAAGCTGCAGAAGGTGCCACCAAGGTATGTCCCACCAAGGATCGGTAGGATTGGTTTTAGAAGACCGCTCTGTTAATGCGGTCTTAAAAAACTGGTCTTTTGTGATTGGGGTGAATCAAATTTCTGACAGCTTCATAAATACATCACCAATGAGAGGCCTTTAGAGTAGCATACTGCAGTTTCCTGACATTTTCGTTCCTCTATCTTGACATTTCTGAAGGGCATAAGAGGCCTAAAAAAAGAAACAGCGCTCCCAGGGCACCATATGTTTTCAATTCCATCCTGCACTGGTGTAATAGATGGTCTTATTATAAATATGCAGCAATTTTCCAGATGAGCCTCCCCCCTCCCCCTTAAAATGACCTGGTACAACTGAGCGCAGTGGAGGTGGCTGGGAAGGAGAAGGATCACAGGTGGAAAGAGCCCTGGGAGCTTTTAGGCACCCGTTAAGAAGGTGCTGATGTACTACTTCAATATTCAAGTTACCAGCCCAGGCCCTGTACTGCAAATATTTAAAGAAAAAACACTTGACTCAGGCGAGCAGTTGCACAGCAATGCTTGGCAGAAGTTTCCAGCCTCTGTGCACCATTTCCCCTACTCCTCCATCCCTCCTGCTGCTTTTTCTGAGGCGCTGTCCTGATTTCTTAAAACTTTTCTGTGGATGATCATTTCTGTACAACACAGGACGTGGGTTGAGCAATTGCTCTCAGCAACTGTTATTTATCAGGAGGATTTCATATGGCTCTCTCTGCAAGGGACCGGGGCTCCTGAGAGACTTTGTTATTCTTTTAAACAGCCAAACAATCCCTAATAGAATTAACATAATATAATATAATGTGAGACAATAAAATAAAATAAAATAATAAAATAAAAT
>NW_010405765.1:23933-50490 GCF_000710305.1 Buceros rhinoceros silvestris | reverse complement strand
AATCCTCCCAGCTCCTCCGGCAGTAGCTTGGCCGCCGTGACAGGGGTGGTTTGTCTTTGGCTTTTCCTCGCTCTCCATTGCACTTGCCAGGAGATCCCCTGCGCTCGGCATTTCTGGTATTAAAAATAATAAGAAAGAGGAAAGAGAGGCAAAATCATGATTAACCGTGTGCTTACTGCATTATAGACTGATACTCAACGAGCATTTCTCTGATTTACAGGGCTGGTAATTTTAAAACGGCAAACAGGAGAAGGTGGGAGGAAAAGAAAGCACAGTGCAAACCAGCAGGATCATAATAAATAGTAAACTGGGGCCCCAACGGAGTATTTTCTGAGCTGATGGATGATACTGAAATACAGTTCCTAAGCGAGTAGCAAAAGAGATGGGGGGAGGAGAGAAAAAAAAGAAGGAGGGGGGAGAGAAAGTTCCTGTGCACTTTGTTCAAGGTTCTGCACCTCTCTAAGCAGCTGTCACATCCGTACATTATGGTACATTGAATCTGAATGAGGCTCTCCACATCAAAACCTTGCATCCATTATGATATCATCTCCTGCTCTAAGCTGTAATGCTTATTAATTCTGCACCCATACTCTCCAAGCTTCAGCAAATGTATTCCATCAGCCTAGCATTTAATTTAATTAGTACAGCTGGGCTCTCATTCTCCTTTCTGTGTCAGAGGTATTGTCAGCACGTTCTGCTATAACACAATTACTGATTGCTTTTAGATAGGCAGAAATATGATTAGGGTATTGGGTGACTGTATCATAAGCCTTATTAGATTCATTTGAAATCTGGAGATAAATAGGAAACTTTTATTTGCAGTGTAATGAGATTATGCTTATTAGGCCAAGGCCTCACAACCTTTTGCAAAGAACATAGTGTATCACTAGGATTATACTCTGGAACCACACTTTTTGCTCACAGCATCGAAGCAATTTCTCAGCAGCTTAGAGATTTAACTGTTGTAGCCCTGTACACATTTTAGAATTGTTTTCTGGCTCAGTGGCTTTCTCCTGTGATATATTGCACGCACCTTCGACCATGTTGTCTTCTGTTTATACCCAGAAGTCAGGGGAGGATGTTTTGTTCAACAGAGAAAAGATGTTTGGGTGAACCATGGCCATGTGTGGATGAGTAAATGCACTGATACATTGGACAGAAGAGTTTTTGCCAATACTAGTCTTTTTTAAAAAACTTTTTTCCCCCTCAGTAAAAAGGTACAAAAATGTTTCAGGATCAGCAGTTTTCAGAAGGTAAAAATATTGCTGTTCAGATACTTCCAGGGTTGACTCTTGAGGTAGAAATAATGAGTTAATTTTCTTGTGTGAAGAAATTTCTGGAAAGGCTGCACATTTCATGTCACTTCCAGAGAGAGTGCATTTAAATCTTAATGTATACATCACAACCTTTTGTATTATACTATCCTGACAAAACACATGGCATAGTATTTGAGAAGCAAGAGTTACACTTTTTAAAGTTCATTTATTACAGGGATTCAGAATTCTGATCTGGTAATTTCCCTGTAACAATCAGAGGTACAAACAATCTATCACTGACTTGACAGGTTATAGAAAGGAGTCCATCAGTTTTAACACTGGTGTCAAATTTAGGTTTCATTGTTTCCACATAAGTTTTGCTGCAAACTCCAGTGGGAGCAAGATTAGGCTCTTACTGGATCCTTTTCCTTTGTGAGTGGTATTACCCAGTGTAGAAACATTTTATAACTGAGCATGGCAAACCCCTGAGTCTAGTTTTGTATGCCTTGTTGCGTCACTTGCTATGCGGTTAAGATAGAAGAATGTGTCAAGAGTGTCCGTTGGTACTGTCATGGTATTTTATTTTGCATTTGCCTAGTATTGAAAGTGTGTCTTGTCTCTGTCATTAGGCAAGCTCCATGTTGCATAGTTTATCTCAAACATTTGTGATGTTTCAAAACTAACGGGAATAAGGTTTGAAGAGGCAGGCAAATGTTCTTAAAGATGTCCCTCCTGTAGTTCTCATCTAGTTACTCCAGAGAGTAAGACTATTGCCACAGCCTACTGGACTCCTTTGCCAAAATGGAGGGAGCTTTGGGGTTCCCAGCCCTGCCTCCACCAGTACTTCCTCTGCAGGCATGTCATGGTGCAGTTCTGCACAATTCTCCAGCTGGGGAATCTCGTGCTGTAGCTAAGCTGCTTACTTTCCTGGAGAGGAATATGCATCAGTTTGCAATGGCTCCTGACTTGCCCCAGCAGCCACAACGCGTATGCCTAAGCAACAACAGCAAAAAGTTATTCTAGAGGAAGAATTCTATAATCAGGAGACCCAAGTCTTAGGTACAGGCAAGCTCAGGCAAAAACAGTCGATCAGCTCTAGTTACATGTCTGGGTGCAGCAGTCTCGCTAGCACCACATCTAGTAAATAGCCAAATATTGAAAGTCCAGTGTTTGTACTGTATGTAAGAAACTTCTATTATCTTACAGCTTTATAAAGAGAGATGTCACTTTAAATGAGGTGTATTCTGGAAAGGAGGTGATTTCTCAGATAGTTTTAGGGGAGAAAATATCTCGCTTCTTTCTTCCAACCGAAAAAAAATGAAGAGCGCTCCTGTTTTGTACTGGCTCCAAAAATGCCACAATTTTCCAGTATGTTGCTTCACCAAGAAAATATTTTAAAGTGTGGTGTAATTGCTGTAAGTGAGAATGAACTGGTGGCTCTGTTCATTTGTCCTCAGTCACCATCATCCTGATTTGCAGTAAGCAACAGGGTTATTCACATGCTTAGATTACACACATGCTTCGGTGCTCTGCTGGATCAAGGCCTAATTGACACCCTAATTGACAGGCTCAGTTGAGAGACTGAAGACTAAATTGGGCTTGGAAGCTGAAATGTGATGTATGTTTTTACCATCGGAGGTGGATTGCCCAGGCTGTGTTTGAGATGTGTTACCCAATAATGTGTTCCATCTTCTGCTGTAGCTTTTGCTGCATTTCTTTTGTGGCCAGATAGAGGACTTCAGTTGCTGGGCAAAAAAACAAATAAATATGTTACTCCAAACTAATGACATGTTGAATGCCAAATTGAAACAAACAGTTTTATCTTTGGTCTTTCTAAAAGAGCAAGTTTGTTAGAAGAAATACTAACAGCCGTTTATTCAAAACCGGTTGATTAAATGAAAGTGTAACTAATTGTTACATGTTTGTTTCATGTAGACTCAAAGGTAGAATCACAACAGAAGTAATTAGGGTAATTATTAAGGTCTGTATTTAATTCAAGCCCTCAGAGAATATTGCATATTCATTCAAGTGAGCTATATTTCCTTTTTAAAAAGATAGCAGTTTCTCAAAGCTTTCATTTACAGGTATGTTTTTGGTAGTGTCATTTAATATGGTATCATGTCATCTTGCTTTCTTTCTACTGTGACAGTGTTTGTTATTTGTAATGATGGCAGTCAAAGGGGAAATGTTACTGGTAATTTCTGTGTGCACTTCTAACACCCAAATATTTGTAAGAGTCATTTACCTAAGGCATTTGAGAATTTGAAGATAGGGGCATTAAGATCAACTTGCCTTGATCTCTGGCAGAATGTACTGTGTACATTAAGATACTAAAGCTAGGCATTTTTATGTACTCCTAAAGAAAATGCAGTGAGACAGTATTTATAGAATAACTGAAAAATTGAGGCAGTACTTGTACCCTTTTACTGACAATGAAGAAAAACCTACCTCTGTTTCGCATATTATTTTCTTCTTTTTAAGACTGGTCTTTAAAAAATGCAAAGAAAATCTACAAAAGAAATGTTCAGGAGCGTTTACTGTGGAGAGGTTCTCAAAGAGCTGTTTCAGACTGAAGACGAATTTGTACCAGAGCATTCTGGAGAATAAAAAGGAAAAAAACTTCATGGACCCAGTTCTTACATGTTACTAATCATGCAGGACACAGAGTGGCAGGATTTGTTCCAATATTTGCTACTGGCAGATGACACACACCATCTTTACAGGGCAGTTGGACTGGTGTCGTCTCCTCCTGCATGGATTTAGTGCTTGGATTTAAATCCAAATTCTTGTCTTGGTAAAGCCAGGTGTTTCTCTTCAATTCCTAAAATGAAAACTGTGTTGATCAGACAGAAAACAATGTTAATTGCTAAATTAGTAAGTGCCATTTTTTCCCCTTGTGTTTCAATCCTGCCCTAACACTCAAACAGTCTGTACTGAGTATGTGTTTTTAACAGAAACAAACACAAATAGGATCAAAGTTACCTCAGCCAGATTCCTTAGACCATACCGCTCAAACAATAAGCCACTGGAATATTTTTAGTGCCATTGTTAAAACAGATACATAGCACACTAGGATTAAAAACAGCAATGACCACAGATTTGTATTGCCCTTTTCTATGACTGTAAAAGTGCAGTAGTGGTGATAGTAATAACTAACTAACCTAATTTACTTGTACAGTGGTAGAAGCCTAAAGCCTTAGGATAGAGCCAGCTACAATGGTCTGCTGATGGTCTGCCTTTCCAAGGTACGAACAGTTGGTGCACTATGGAGCTGACCAAACAACTAAATGAAGAGAAAAAAGTTAATACAATAATTTTTTAGAAAGAGTGAACACAGGTTGTAGGTGGTAGCATTACAATTAGCATAGTTACAGCTCTACAGTTGAAGATGTATCTGCATATTCAGTGTAGTTCACATTTTACCCCCTTGGACCTATATATTTTTTTTTAGCATTGAATGTGATAGCCCTTCTTATTTGTGACTGTTTAAGTGCATTTTGTTAAATGAGAAATAATGAAGGCTCATTACTGACAGTCAAGATAGTGTACGTGTCTGCTAGAAGGTGGAAAACAAGGGGTTGCTCACTGATGAAACTGTTTGGCCAAACGACTGCACAAGCATTGTGCTCATGTGTTAGGACTCAGCATTTTGTTGCTTGTCTACATTTCCAGAAACATAGCTAATGAGAGAAAAAATAATGCTTCCTTTCTGTCCCCTCTCCGACTGAGTGAGATAAGCCTTGTTCTCTCTGCAGTACTCCTCCATCCTCCTAGCAATGTTCTTCCTCTTTCAAGCTACAGTAGAGCCAGGCAGGACTGGCTCTGCTGTTGTTAGAGGTTTTCTATCTAGACCCTGTTTCTCCTACTCCTTCTTCCAAAAAGCACCTTTTCCACATTTAAAATTATGAATGGCTTTGTGAAAAGGAGCTGTGAGAAGTTGCAATGCAGGAGAACTGAATCCCCACAACACCATCTTGCAGTAAAGGCAAGCTCTTTATCATACGGTTTTAGAGTGTGCATTTCTTATCCCAGTAGTCCATTACTTTACAAATTTATGTAAAACTGATTTCAGAAGATTTCACCTGCCTTCTAAGAAAGCCAGACTTGGCCTTCTGTGCTGTACCGTGGCACTGAATTGATACACTGTGTCACAGGGGTTTACAGTTATCTACGAGGTCCATTTCTAATAGTAAAGGAGTTACTTGGTCACATCCATAATGTAAAATGCCTTTGCCTTCAGACATTTTCGACATACATATGCTTTAGAGTAGGCAGAGAAAACATGAAAACTTGCTTTAAACAGGATGAGATTTTGTAAAATTACTGTTAACACTTACTTGGCTTTGGTTTCCGTTATGCACTGGCTTACAATCAAATGAAAGAATGCATGAAGACTTTCTTTTCTTCTTTCAGGTTCCTTCTCTAATTATTAGCTTCTCCACAGTGTTATTGTTGGGATGGACTGTGCCATTAATATTCCCAAGCCCTCTGCATCTCATGGCTTAGCATATTTGTACCCCTACAGATAGACCTTTTTCTTGTCCAATATGCAGTAGCAACCTGGAAAAGTGCATTGTTAGAGGTCATCAGTTGAGTTACACACATTTTTTCTGCTTTGTCTCTCCACCTCACTATTAAAATACATTCAGGTTTTTTTCTGTTGTCTGCCTCAATTTTTTGTACTTACAAAACAGTTTGGGGGGTGACGATGAACCCTTCTCTTCCCTGCTGACTTCCCACATGCTATATGGAAAACAAACAGGAGGGTTAAGATCATATTTCTCACTTTCTAGCAGCTGAATCCTGGATTCTGTTTCTGAGACTGAATGTAATAGGGTGCATGATGAGTGTTTATTTCTTAGCATGGAGAGCTACAGTAACATGACACCTTGATTAAGAAATGCCACTAAGAGCCAGGAGAGTTAGATTTTATTCCAAACTCTAACTTTTATTTTCCATTTAACCTGGATGAATGTTCTGAAATGTGACTGTTGGCTTGGTTAGGAATCTTACCAACACTGTAATGAGTCCGCGGGGATGGGTGTTCCAGTGAGTTCTGTTGCCAAGCTATCTGAGTGTTGCTGCCAGTTATGTTAGCCATAAACCAATTCTCCAAACAAAATATACTTTATTAAAGAAAAGATAGGTTTTGTTGGTATAAATGTGTCTATGTGCAGAAACCAAATCCTATTCCAGAGAAAAATTTTGGTGCCTACCATGTACTATGAAATGTATAGTAGCATCCATCTTCTGAAAATGGGTAGTCTACCCAGTGACCCAATGCAAGCACCTGTGAACAAAATGAGCAGAGTGTAGATCTCACTTTGGAAAGTGTCAAATGCCTCAAATTCTCACCAGTAAAACCATCTCTGCTCCATCAGCCTGTTCTGAGACTAAAAGAACTGTTTTTAAAATAGCATGGAAGTATTTAATTTTAAGACTGTCTACACTAGTATTGGTCAAAATTTCCTCAAATTTACAATTTTTCAAAAGTTTGAAATGAAAGTCCTGTTTCTGTTACAAACTTTTTTAAAAAGTAATGACAAATATGGTGGGTTTGGCGCACCTACTGACTGGAGCACTTTTATAGTCAAAAAAATGGAACTCACCATTTCAAAATATCAAGGTAATACTTAGAAGTGGTGTATTTGTAACATTTTAATAATTATTATTATTGTTTAAGGTAGTTTGTATTGTTTACCTATATTGGGGACAATTTTTTGAAAAGTTGATGAAAATCTGATTATCATTAAAAGCTACAGTAAGTCAAATGGTGAAAATAATAATCAACATGATGTATAGAGATATCCGGGGGGGGGGGCAGTATAGAACATACAGTAGAAATGTAGAGGCTTGTTGAAATAAAATGAGCAAGAAAAATAAAATTACACAGAGGTGGGAAAGAATGCACGGAAAGAAAAAAGCAGCAAAAAGTGTGTTTAGCAAAAATGGTTGGGCAATAAAGGTATAATTGGGAACTGAAGGGATGGAAAAGGGATAATGAGCGGAAAACATTATGCCAGGTACGTGGCAAACGTATTTCATAGTTTGTGTCTCATCCATGTTACATTTTATTATATCATCGTAACTCAATCGTCTTCATGTAAGTCAACACCACCAGGAAACTTAATCACTGGAGCATCTGCTGCTTGTCTAGGAAGGGCAAGTGTTGTACTTAGCATCCCTTGGGATCTTTTGACACATCTGTAATGCAGGGAACTGAAGAAGAGTTCTCACATTTGCTTCAGTAGCTGACCCTGGTCATCATGTAAGAAGAAGCTCAAAAAGTCTGAGGAGTTACCCTGTGACTTCCATTGAGATCAGACCTGAATTTTGCTTAGAGGAAGATGGGACAAAGAAAGGCCATTAAACCTAACAATGAATTAAGCCATCACTTTGTTATCAGACTCTGAAGTGTTCTCAGGTTCTTGGGGTTTCATCAGCATCCTGGCCATGTCCTGACTCCATCCTGGAGCACAAGCAGACATGCACCAAACACTGTCTTTACCTTCTGCATCCAGGTTTCCATTCAACTGGATGACCGTGGCCTTGTCTGATTGGTAGAGGACTGTGACTCCAGGGCTTATGTCTATAAATATGTAAAATACAGCCTTAAGGAAAGAAAAAAAGTCAGATCATTACAACTTTAGGATCTGATTTTTTGAGGAAGGAGTGCCAAGCACTGGTGATTTCTAATAGCTGTATGATGTCTCTTAGGCGTACTGTTGGTTTCACTGCCATCAGACAATAAATTCAGCTTAATAAATTCTTACTTACGTGGATCTAAATTTCAACTAGTAGTATAGCAGCAAGAGTTTGTGCATTTTTAAAGTTGGTATGGACAAGATCCTGATTTAATTCATTTGTGTCAGTATCTTGTGACAAAAAATTTCAGTAGGATACCTGTTTTTCCCTGCTTCAAATAAGGTTTATACATAAGGCCATAGAAGGGTCTAGTGGTACACAAAATGTAGTATTGACGGGTTTTTAAGTGGTTTTAGTAGGTCTTATTTGGTGGGGACAAAAATATATACTTTCTTTTAATTCAGACAGGATATATGTCTTACTGGCAACTTTAGGTTATCAGTGTCAGTATGGTATATGTCAGGTTCTCTTTGTCATACTTTCTTCTCTGTGTTGAGTGTGCAGTTCTTTAACAGAACCAGTAGTAGTGCTGGCTGAAGGTTGAGGATAAAGGATTTCTCTTATGTCTGCATCATCAGCATGGAGGTAGTGTTCCAGGTGAATGTGTACTGAAAGCAAACCTGAACTCTAAATTATTTAGCATAGTAAAGATTTTTGGAACATATGCTGGTAAATCCTAAATGAGAGTGTGGAACTCTTACTTCCCTTGCAAAAGTAGGACTAAAATAATGAATAAAATTAATATGTTGGGGAAAAAAAGTGGTATTGAATCACTAAGACAACTTTTCCCATTTAGAGAACCTTTTCACTATTCAACAATTACCAAATTATATATATTCTTTGGCATCTTATTCAATTACAATATTGGAGGCACCCAATACTATTCAGATCTGCCATTGCTGCTTTTCTAATAGATTGCATGTGTTCACACTCCATGGGACACTGGATCAAAAATAATGCTGGGCAATTAACCACAAATTAAATGCCTGCATGACAATTCCCATGCAGCCTTAAATTCTTAACAGTGTTTTCTAAGGCAAGTAGGACTGTCCTAGGACTGTCTACTGTGACTTTGTAAATAATACCAGCCATAAAACATCGCTCTCAATTGCTGGTTTCGTTCCAGTGACATGTTGTTGAATGTGCTACACAATATATACGTATTTTATATATATGTGTGTGTGTCTGTGTCTGTGGGTGTCTCTTACAAAACTACACAATTTTGAATTTAAAACTCCAGGCTAACTGTTTCCGAAAGTGCAGTAGCACATATGCATGATCACAGAGTCATTTGGCGAATCTCTCGCTCAATTATTGATAATAATGGGAGTAAATATTATGGTTTATTAGGTGTGTAGACCTAACAGAAACAACACCACTCAGCCTCTACTCATGTTTGCCATTTTCAGTCCCCCAAAAAAGAAAATGTGAATTAAAACTGATGAGAAATGCATTCATTGGGGTATATGTCTCACAGCTGCAATAGGGGTAATTGGGAGCTTGAGCTCTAATCCTGCAAGCACTTACGCAGTGCTTAACTTCAGTGCATGCAGGTTGACTCAAATGCAATTACTAATTTTTTCAAAAGTGCAATTACTAAAGCAAGGGGACAGAAATGGGACTTTATTTAGCAATGAACTGCTGAAACTCTCTGCAAGGAAACAGACTTGTAGAATTGCAGTTGACTTCAGCATTTTCACAAAGCACATGAGTGTGTGTATACAGTATTGACTTCCCCAATATTCTTCAAAGTTGTTGAAATTATATATGGAGAAATGTATTTGTCTTCAAAAGAGAGTAATATAAATAGAAAAAATAGAAATCACTTAGCAAATAGTGGTATGTTTAAGCTAATCTATATATGTGCACCTGTAGTATGGTGATTTGTCAGTGAGGAGTATGTTGGATGGATGAGGCTAGCAGTGTTTATGCTTGTCATGAACTCAGTCACCTTCAGCAAGCTCTGAGTTTTTTAATGTTTTGATATTATTTAATTTTATTCTTTTAATCTGAAAGAGCAGCTTGAGATCAGTAAGAGGATGGTTTTATCTTAATCATCGCTCCTTTCTTCATAAACATGCAGATGTTCAGCCTTCTAGTAACTCCAGTGATGATTTTTTTTTTTTGATGGATGAGGACAACGGATTCTAGTAGTTTCACCTTAAACACTGTTGAAACTGGTAGTCTTGTTATATTAATATCAGAAGGGCATATTATTTCTTGTGCTTTTTTTAGAAGTTGGGAAAACATTACTAGAGCTTGGAGTGAGGTTGCTTTTTTCTCCTTTCACTCTCTAGCGACAGTATAACATTGACAGGAATGTTGCCGTACTTTTAAAGAAAGATATATCTGAACATATTTTTCTAAGTTCAGCTCTGATCAGCAGAATTGTTGTTTCAGATATCTTCATTTTTCCTGGTGGGAAACTCAAGCAACATTGCTTCTTCCAGGAAAACACTGACAGAAGTTTTTAAGCATTTATCTTGCATGTATGTAAAAGGTTTTCAGTGAGTTTTGTATGTGATGCATGTATGTAAAACATTTCAGTGTTTAAAAATTGTTCAGATTCAGTGAACTTTTGGCTACCTCATGGCTATCTTACTGCATAGTCTGGACAGGCCTCTATCTGGATGGTTTGAAGGCACCAGAACTGTATGGTACAGTGTGGAACGCACATGCCAACAGCTAGACAAAGCCTGTGAGTGCACAAGGGAGGCACTGCTCTTATTTTGTGTGGAGTCTCCACAGTGAGAGAATTTCACACCCCTTGAAAAGAAAAAGCTTAGAGCATGCCCATAGATATATTATCTCATTCATTATATACTGCCACCTACTTGGGATTCAGGCTACCAAGACTGACTGTTTCTGAGGTACACACTGGGGCACAATACTGTCCTTTGTAGAGTAAGCAGTGTGAAAAAGTGCTCACCATTTTCCTTTTGAAATTAAAATTTGCAGGGCTCCTATGCTTTACACTGGCTCCAGCAGTTCTGTTGTGCATTGTCTACTCTGAAAATATCTACTTCAGAGTTAAGCAGGTTTTTGACATATCCCTTCCTGCTCCCAAATCATTCGAGAGGACAGTTAAGAGCTGCATGAACCATTTCCATCACTGGGAGTTTCTCAGGATATCTAGGGAACTTTGTGGTCTGAAATAAAGGCAGTGCTTGACTTTGCAGTGTCATCTACTGGGTGGTGGTTGAGGGCAGGCAGGCAGGCAAAGGAACAGCATCAGGAGCTCTCTGCATTGGTGAGAAGTCTACAGGGCAGAGCTGGCAGACAAAGTTCCCTCTACTGCCAAGGGACAGAAATAGGTACACTTGTAGCACATGAGCTATCAAAACAGGTTTAAACGTCCAGACAGGTTTTGAATATCTCTGAGGACAAAGACTCCACAACCTTGCTGGGCTATCTGTGAAGGATGAGCTGAATTGTGGCCTTAGAAGTACCTGTTCCCCTTCAGTGAATATAAAGGAAACCTAGATCATAATTCAGGTGGAGGCATTTAGGTGTAATAAAGCCTATCCCTGCTGATCACTTAAACTAAGATTTAGACAGCATAGAGATGGCCTAAATTTGGCTCTCTTTCATCATATTTTTTTCCTTGCCTTTACCTATCCTCTGTTCAGAGGTGATTTTAAGAATGTGTATAATAGACCGTGTTCTTTTCCAACCATACAATGCACTATCAAAAATTGAATAAACCAGCCCAGGTTAACCATGAGCTTTTAGCTAAAACATGGAATAGACTTCTTAAAGTTGAAAATGGGTAACCTGCTTTTTCTTCTTTGCTACTCCGGTGTTCTATACCATGGTAACAGCTTAATTATGTCTAACGCTATTCCTGTTGAGGAAGACATTTTCCGGACAACAAAAATATGTGTTTATTCTGTAGCATATGCACTATAAGTTCAATATCATGTATATGATGACAACCCAACTGCACAGGACACTGCACTGGTGCACTAGGACTTTTTCCCAGATAGTAGTAGCTCTCAGTGGAAGAGTCATGACAGGGAAGAGGATGTGCCCAGAAGTTAGAGAAATGGTAGCCCCAGTAGGCTGTCCTCTGCTGCATGGAATGGATGGGTTTGTGCCCTTCTAGTGTATGGAGATAAAAGTTTTCCTAGCATAAGAGCTAAAAGATGTTTTCTTCCGGAGAGCGTGGGCCTGTGTTTTGCCAAGTTGGAGTGGCCAGGTTGCTTTCTTTCATTCATTTAAATCTAGCAGAAGTGCTTTCATTAAATGTTTTTCTAAAATGCAAGCATAAAGAGTTAATGTGAAGTACTGTTATGTGTTTATCCTTATTAATATACATATAGTTATGACATAGGATTATGCATGTAAGATATTGCTTAGGCATTTAATGTAATAGTAGTACACAGCGAAAGGCCCGTAAATAGCTGATGTTGTTAGTGTACCTGGAAATCTGGTGCAGAGTTCCTCTATGACAGTATGCTTACAGGTGTTCTTTGTTCAGCTTGTTCGCCTAAGATTGACATCTTTGTAAATATTGCATAGAGTAGTTTAAATTACTTGCTGTTTGTTTCTGTTGCACTGCAAGTAGCTTCATGCTCCTTAAATGCTCTTGGCTTAGTTTCATGTGAGCTAAGATCTGATAGCTTTTGTCTTTCAGTTAGGGGCATAAATGCAGAATTTCTATCAATCATGGCAACTCTGAAAATTAGTGGAATAGATTTGTACCCAAATGGCTAGTAAAGATTTTCTGAAAACTTTTACGTGTGTGGAATAAAAATATTTGACACTGGAGTCGCTCTAATATGTATGTTTGTGTGTGCATACATACATATATATTCACGTACACTTGTACATGAACACAGAGATGTATGTATGTGAATATTCATGCATATAGTGACTTGCTGCTCTAAAAATCTTCAAGATTATTTGAATGTAGGGATTTTTAAATCCTGGAATTATACCTTGTAGTGAACTGGAAGTATGATCAATCCTAATGGGAAATCTTTCCTTGATGAGATTGTATTTGTAAATCTAATACTTTTTCAAAGGTAGTGCAGTTATATTTTGTTCTCTCTGAAAAGGGATACAAAAGGAGCAAGAATACTCACCAAACTAATATTGGAAGTCTGTAGAAATTAAATCTGATTGAACCATGAGTGCATTATATTTTTACCTGATGATAGAGGGAAATTTTCACACTTGTTGCTCAAGCATATACAAGAGTTTTGGATTTGTTTTCTTTCTTTTTTCCTGGTTTGTTTTTTTTTTTAATCTAGATTTTAATTTAGATGAAGAGGAATGGGAGTGTCTTTGTGGTGCCTGTGTAGTGTATTGATTTCAGTGTTGTACTTTAAAGGGCTAATTTACTATGTGTATCTTATCTATATGAGTATGCCCTTCATGTCCAGTCTAATAAATGTTAAGTTCCTGGGTTTTTTTAGTGGGACCAGGATGAATCAATCTTTTTTTATCCCTGGGGTATTCTTCTCTGAATCACAAAGTTGTCCTTTTACCTGTTCAGTGTAATTTAACCTGAGTTAGGAAATCAGTTGAATCTATGTCTGCAAAACAAACAAGTCTCACCCTATCCCTGGGGGTTTAAAATATTCCAGCAGAGTCATATTATATAGTGCTATAACACTCCAAAAAGCAAAGTGAATAAGAGAATTTGTTCTGTCCTCAGGGACTGACTAGATTCTTAAAACTACTTCGGTGAATGTCTGTCCAATAGAATTGCCTCTTTTTTCTATCTAGCTGCATTAGACAGTTCTCTAAATCTTCTTTTGGTCTCCAGTTATGCAAATTTTGATTAATTTGGGATATGGAAGAGGAAATCTTGCGTTTAACCTCCGGTGACCACACTCTTAAGCCTCAAAGTGCAGCATGGCCAACAAGCAGGCTGGTATCTATGAACTCCTAGTTTTGGCCAAATACAGAAGAACCTTTGACTCATGCTTCATAAAAGACTTGGTTTTAGTATATGCCAGAAGTCTTTAGAAAAAACCTTACTCAAAAAAGCTGTACTAGCCTTATTTCTAGACAAAATAGCTGCAAATAACAATTGCTTTCCTTTTGACTCTACCCTAGTTGTAGTTACTCTTCTGAATAATCCATGCACAATGAAACACGTCTAAGCAAATGTGTCATCTTAAACTTTGAAAATCTAGGCTAATTTGTGGGTTTGGGAATGGGGAAGGGTTACCTATGGATTTCTTTGAATTTTCAGGTTTGACATTCAAGCTTATGCTGTTATTTGTAGCAATAGCAACAATAGCAATTAGAGTTCAACAGATTTCATCCATAGGTGCCACATTTGCATTTCAAGGGTAGTGCATGGTGAATGCATTTTATATAGTCACTCCTCAATGAAAACAGCAGTGGTGGTGGCAGTATTAAAGTGGTTAGTAAGGATGCCTCTGCCCAGGCCACCACATAGCAACCACTATGTTTCTAAGGACAAATAGCTCTTGCCTGCCCTAAGCAACTGGATGAGAACATCAAAACATGCCTTGTGAGAGACCTCTAATACCTATTAGTGTTAGCAACTGTTACCTCAATCATGAATGACACAGCCCTAATTATTAAGGTAATTAGAAGTTATAACACTGGCAATATTAAAGGGAGAACTTCTAAAGCCCATTAACAATGTTACTTTAAGTGATCTGGCTGTGAATTGTTCAAATCTCTAATTACATTATACGTCTGTCTTGAAGGGTGATGTAATTAAGTGATGGGAGAGGGAATGACTATATAGTGACTACTGTGCTATACTTTTTAAGTACTATTTTCATAGAAACCAGCCTCGGTAATGTCATTATGTCATTTAGGAGTGGGTTTTTTTGCTCAACTGTATACCACATGTAGCTAAAAAATACTTATCCTCAGAATATATAAAAATGATATCTCATGGTTTAATATAATGCTATTATCAAAATTACGTTGTATTAGTTGGGTTATTCATGCATGACAAAGCCACCAGTGACATAATCATGCCACCTCAAACAACACTGCACTTTTGCACCACCTGCTTTACCAGCAATGTGGGTAAATACCAGTATCCTGTATGTCCTACATGTCCTGCTTGGAGGAAAGCTATTTTAAATATTTTAAAAGAAAATACATTAAATGATACAAAAATGAGTCAAATTTGTCAAAAGTTAACAATAGTTATGCTAGAGTAAGAACAGAGGACAGACTTCTGCATTTCAGCCTTTGGGTGTTCACATCATGAGTTTTTATTGAGGACTAGAGAATAGAAGAAGCTTAGCACCAGACCTGTCTTTTCAGATTAGAAAGAAAGCTGGAAGAAAGTGGAAATATAGTGAAAACCAAAGCTGAGTTATCAAATTTGATTTTCGTGAAGTACAAAAAGTAGAAGGGAACAGATCAGCATTTTCCCATGTTCAGTAAAATATTAATTATGCATTATCTTAGCAAAGATGAACAAAATAAGGTAAATCCCTCTTTAGAGTTCTCTTTATTGAAAAATTGGCTATTTTTTCTAAGCATGAAATCTCCAATTTCTAAAAGACAGTGGGATCCAGGTGCTGAAGTTTGGTTTTATGATTCTTTTGCATCGGCCTTCACCAAAACCTAATTATTTGTATGTATATGCAGCTACAGTAGCAAGGTTTGTTATCCAATTAAGTGATTACATTTTTAAAATATTTCATCTAGATTCAGTGGAAGTAAAAAAGGTCCATATGCAACAAAGCAAATTAAAATCTAGGCTCATTTTTCTGCTCATTTTTTCATATTCAATATCCCATCATGAGCTGAGAAGTCTATTTTTCTTATTTTTAGAAATGGTTATTGGGTGAACCTTACACCATTCCTCCAGGCTCTGTGGGGTGGCTGGAGTGAGGTGAGGACAATTTGTACTGCATACTCAAAAAAACGTCACAAGGTCTGCCCTTTGCTTTGAGGCGTGGAGACATTGACTCACACTCAGCCCTCTGTGAATGTTCCCCTGCTTCTAAGGCACACAGAATCATAGGATCATAGAAGGGTTTGGGTTGGAAGGGACTTTTTAAAGTCATATAGTCCAACCCCCCTGCCATGGATGAAGATGTCTTTCACGAGATCAGGTTGCTCAAAGCCCCATCCAGCCTGTCCTTGAACACTCTACAGCTTCTCTGAGCAACCTGTCTAATGTCTCACCACTCTCATTGTAAAAAAATTTTTCCTTATGTCCAATCTAGACCCTTCCTATTTTGGTTTAAAACTGTTGCCCCTTGTCCTGTCACTTCAGGCCTTGGTTAAAAAAAAAGTCTCTCTCTTTCTTTCGTATAAGCCCCCTTTAAGTATTGAAAGGCTGCAATAAGGTCTCCCCAGAGCCTTCTTTTCTCCAACCTGAACCCCAACTCTCTCAGCCTGTCCTCATAGGAGAGGTGCTCCAGCTCTGATTATTTTTGTGGCCCTCCTCTGGATCTGCTCTAACAGGTCCTTCTTGTGCAGACGGCTCCAGAGCTGCACACAGAACTCCAGGTGAGGTCTAACCAGAGCAGAGGGACAGAATCATTTCCCTTGACCTGCTGGCCACAATTCTTTTGATGCAGCCTAGTATATGACTGACTGTCTGGGTTGCAAGAGCACATTGCCAGCTCATGCCCAATTTTTCATCTAATGCCATCATTTATTTCTGAGCTCCTGTGTGTGTCAGCATTACCTGAGAACAAGACATTTCTGTTCCTAAAATGACAGTTTTAAAAGCAAGGCAAGTTCTCTGATGAACGCCTAGATATATCTTTCATTACACACCATGGCATACCCCAGGGTCTTAAGTATTTGAGGGTATCTACAGGCCACTGTCAAAAGCCATTGTACATCTCTGCTGAGTTGGCAGGAAGCGGGGCTTGGATGCACCAAACTGGACACTGCCAGGAAGTACCGTTCAATGCTAATGCACAGATAAAATTTTGGTCTCTCACACCGTGGCTTTCCAGCGAAGGAGAGGCCTAAATTTTGGAGACATGCAACTGGAAAGAATTTATTGGCAATTACAGCTGAGACAGGCCATCGCTGAGTCAGGGAAGTTCCTCCATCACCTTTTCTGTTAGAGTTTGTGTCTTCCACCTTGTCCGCTAAGTAGTGGCTGATGATTTATTAGTTTCAGGGTGAGCAAGGGGACAACAGTTTTCTTCTCTTTGTCCAGTTCATAAACAATTTGGGGGCTAGGTGGTGGGTGTCCTAGATGGGAAAATTCTTCCCTGCAAATCCAGGTTCTGAGGTCAGCTGCACTCCTGGGCAGGAAGAACATTAGTTGTTTTTGTAAAAACAATATAGATAGATAGAGTGGAAAACTGTTAACTCTTGCTGCTGAAATGTAGATCTCTTACATCTGTCCAAATAGTGTTGCTGGGTGCACATATTGCATCAATGCAAGCTACAGATGTTGTACATGAATACCTGACAAGAGAGAAGGACTTAAGAAATCATTGGTACTGAGCTGGAAATGGGAGAGAAAGGAGAGGTAACCAAGGGGCAAGGTCAAAAGACATAAAAAGCAGTTAAACATCAGTCAGCAGTGGAAGAATGAAGTCCAGAGATGAAGAGAACAGACGGCCTGCAGTTTTGTAGGTCTTTCTAGTGCTTTTCGTTACAGAAGCTTTTCCCTTGGTGTACAGTTTATTTGTTAATCAAGTGTGTCACTAGAGCTCTGTTCTAAGAGGAGCATGGCATTAGCAGAATATTTGTTTAAAAGACAGTGATCCTGCAGAGCCTGACAAGTGTCAGACAATCTGCCGAAGAAAAAATTACAACTAGTGATATATGTGATGTATATATGTGACCGAGGGATTTTTTTTCTGGATGCCAGTATTCACGAACTTAAATTTGTAGCTCAGCTTATAACTGAAGGAATTGGACATGCTACTTCATTTTCCTTTTTTCTTGACCTTGTTCAAAACCAGATTTTAAAACCTTTTCTAACAAAAGGAAAGACAAAAAGATATTTTCCTTCTTCGAAGCAGAAAAGAAAAAAAAAGGAGAGGATGGAATTTTGCTGTTCAAACAAAAAGGCCACTGCTAAGCCATGCATGGAAAATGTGTAGATTAATGCGGACTGGGTTCCTCAGAAAACTAACAATATGAAAATTAAGAATTAAAGTGAACTTTTCAGATAATCTTAGCTTTCATTCTTGCACTAGCAAAAGAGCTGATGTGCACAGAGGCCCTGGTTGGAAATGATCACTTGTAAGGAAAGCACTTGAGCACTTGCTTAAATGAATTCCTTAATGTGGGTTTGGACTATACACAAGGATAAAATGTACATTCATAAATTGTATTTATAACATTTCTCTTGACTGCCACTTTATGAAATCACTGGTGGTGTCAGGGTACAGAAAAAGGTAGAATATGATCCAGTGATCTTGTTTTTTCTTATTGCCTCAAAGCAAGAAACACGTATGGTTGTATTACATTGTAGGTCATGCTTCACATCCTAATCGTTTTCTCAAAGCTTTGAAACACATTTGAGAACATGTGATCACAAAACTGTTCCTCAGTTTGGGAGTACTGTTTAAGTCAGCTCTCTGTCAGAGTATAAAGTCATCAGTGCATCCATTCCTGGCTTAGTCCCTCTAAAGTGATGAATTAACACAGGTCTTCATGTGAACTAATACCTCTCTGTTGTCAAGGTTCTGACCACAAGAGCTCATCATGAAAATCTGATTTCTTACAGAACCTTTGCAACATACTTCTTTCTTCTATATTATATCTCTTCCCTTTTGTTATGAAATATTTCTTTTTTCCTCATACATCTTTTGTCTGTTTCTGTGATCAAACAGCAGCACGTGCTGTGCTTGCTCACTTTTTGCAGAAAAAATTATTACCTTTTTTCAGTGACATTCTTTTGTAACTGTTTTATACTGGACACTTATTTCATGAAACCTTTTGTCTTTGCAAATTATGTTACTTAGCTGTGTCGCAAAGTTAGAATTAGAAAGAAAAATAATTCCAACAGGTTTTAGAAATCCCGTATTCACAAAGTTATATGATAATCAAATAAGAGTATCTTTCTTTGTATGAGATCTTCTTTCTTCTCTTAGGTACAAGCATGGATCAAAGGTTAATGGCTGGGCACATGTTTTGTCACTCCAGGTTGGAGAGCTAAGTATGAGACATACAACTTCATCCTGCAAAGAAAGACATACTCTGTTCTCAAACACAACGAACAGATTATTCCTATTTCAGTTTGAAAGTAGAGATTTATATTCCTAACATATCAAAAAGAAAGAACAATTAGAAGGAGGTTTATCTTCTTTGGCGACTTCAACAAGTAATCAGTACCTTAGTTGGAATCTAGCTAAAGCTGGATGTGGAGTCCAATCAATAGCAAAAGCAATGCAAGTCAGAGCTGGGCAATAGGAAAGATATACAAAGCAAGCACCTAGACGAGAAGTGTGATCAGAAGCCAAGCCAAAGGACAGAGAACTCAATACAGCTGTATGAAGCTGAAGGGCAAAACAAGAGGAAGGTTAGAGGCAAAGGTCATAAAGCCAGGAAATTACAATGCGAAACAGAGCATGAGAAGGAGAGCAAGACACAAGAGGAGCCAAAGGCAGAATAAGCAGTTAAAGTGTGATTATTCCTTTGACACCCAGGGCAAAGGGCCACTCAGATTGTGTTTATCAGGTCTTCAGGGGGCAGCAAAGGCTGAAAAAGAGGGGTCTGGCAAGTCCCTCTAGCTGGAGCTGAAATGTCCTCTCTGTTTCTAGTATTCAATGAAACATAAGACTTAAAATATTTCATCCTACAGATATTTTTAAACAACTCTTCTCAGACAAGCAAGGAAAGGGCTGATAAAAACCACAGATGTGCATATGTGCTTGATTTACTCAGCTCCACTTGTGGAGACATGGATATTGAAATAAGCGGTGTACTGACCTTGGTCCCCAGACTTCACAGAACATGGCACTGAGACATTTGTGTCACTAGTAACTATATTCTAAGTATTTCTATGGAAATACATTACAATAGTAGTTATAAAAGAGAGAAAATGAGGTGTGACTCATCAAGAGTCATACCTCTCTTAGGTTTGGAGAAGAGAGGGGGAAGGTGGCAGATGAGTGAAGTTCCACCACAGAAGTGATATGTAATGATGAACTCTTGTTCACCAAATCCCACAGTATGAGAAGAGAGAGGCTACTTAGTGAAAATAGGAGGAGTCTGGACTAAAGCAAAACAAAGTCAATCCTTTTACCCACTGGAAAGCGAACTTTCAGAACTTGCTGCCACAAGAGCTTGTAGAGGTAGACCCTAAGAAAGTCTTTAAAGCAAGAGACAGAAAAATTCATGGACAGCAAGTCCCTAAATATGTGTAAAAGGACTAGTCAGGGAGGTGCTCTCCAAAATCCGTAGTATAACTATTTGTGTGTTAGGGGAATACAAAAGAAAGGGACTGCAAAAAATGACCAGGCTCACATGCTGTTCCTGAATGACATCTCCTTTTGCCATTGAGACAAAATATTGGGCTAGACAGACAACTGGTACAACCCAGTAGCTTCTCATGTTCCCATACATTTCACTTCTTGTGGCTTTGGGTCATCTTACCAACATACTATTTGCTAATCCATTCCTTTTTAATCAGCTTCAGCAGCTCTTTTCCACCATACACTAAAGATTTCGCTGCTTGGCCATAGGCTACCTCTTGATTGTAGGTGGCAAGGTGGCTATTTGACTAAGCTAGTCTGGGAACATGGATTGTACATCAAGACTAAATCTCTCTCTGTACAAATTAAGTGTGAACCACTTGTCAGAGAGGTGGAATCTAAAAGACCATTTAGACTCAACCTTGGGATAACTGCATTAAACCTGATTTTATTCTGCCACCAAGAGTCTTCATTATCCTTTGTAACTATGTAGTTCAGTCTGGATTTTGTAAAAAAAAAAAAAAAGGAGGGGGGAAATCTTGTGATAAGGATAAGGTACAGACTAACTGGTACACAGCAATGCATAACATTCCTAGTTGTAAATTGTTTACAAAAGCTGAAATACTGGAGCATTTCCAAAGTTCCCAGTAATGGGAGACCATTTGGTTGCACAGGTTGGCTTGAGCACTGATGTTGCCAGCATGTGTGTGAAAGAGACACCTTCCTGCAAACATATTTATACAAATAAACTCCCTTAGCAATAGTAGGATAGAGGAACGGTGACTTAGTCGGATTTGTAACAGCATTACACAAAATCAGTGCAAAGATGTGAATTCTTAATATTGTACTTAACTGACTGCTTTGTCCCAGTTTGAATTTTCTCATGTTTTTCACCATTCAGAGTGATCCATATTGTCGTTTTGGCCATACATTCCTGGTTGGGAATTACTTGACATTGGGTAACTAAGAGAATTCAGTTACAGGTCTTGAAGTCAAACAAAGTCTACAGGCGCGAGCAGGGAATGCCGCTCACTGCAGATAGTGCTTGAGTGGGAATCTGGAGCTCTTAATTCTTGTTTTTTCTACCTGCTTGGCAAGTCACTTCTTGTTTTCTCCAGTCAAGAAGAGGGAGATCATAAGACAGAAAGTGTGACTAAATGTTACCATTTATTCTCTGGAGTTTGGCTCAGGCCCTTTTCTAATTCAGAATACAAACTCCTGTGTTCAGATACATGGTTCATACACTATGATTCATACACTTCCTATCTCCTGATAGAAAGAGGGAAGGATTTAGGAAGAGGTGAACTTTTGCTTACCAATACCTCACTTCTAGTGAATATTCCACAGCATATATTTAAACAGTCCTGTTTGGTTAATATTCTTACCGATAAACCTAGTTGCTTGGGCATTTTAGAAGAAAAAGTATATAATCCTTAAAAATTACCAAGAAGAAGATCACTTAAAACATGGATATTTGTGGGCTTCTCCTTTAGATATGGTGTTTAGTTTTCATTATTATCCCATTCCTGGCAAGCATACGAAGTTTGGAACTACGGACTTTGAAATGAGAAAAGCTTTCTGCTAAAGCAATGTCTGCAGGACAGAGCCCACAGTCTGCTGTACTTTCCAGACAGGCATGCACTGTTGGGCCAGTCTGCACAATGTATTGTGGCCATTTTCATTTTGTGAGTTGGAATAATTTATTTATGTAACACTGACTCCCATTTTTTTATTTATGTGACTCCAACTCCCATTTTTTTATTAAACAGGATTCTGTGATATCCAACACAATATCAACCATTCCTAAGAGCTACGTTAGAAGCTATTTGAACTACTTAATGTAGATGTTGTCCTTGTATGTTTTATTTTATTAGAATTTTAGATAAGTTTAATATTAAACTTTTATCAGAAGACTTTACAGTTTACATAAAAAGTATACCCTCTTACTAAGACCTCCATTCACCTGAAGAGTTCTGATAACATGTATAAACCACTCAAGTTCCATTTTTGTTTGATTATTACAATATCAGATCCTCAGCTGAATCAAACCTGCTTCTGCATTATCCCATATTAAAATTTTAAGCTTCCAGCTTAATATTGTTCCTTCTTACTATTCATCCAGTAGATAACTGAAAAGGTGTTCCCATTTTTACGGTGATTTATGTGCACAGTAAATACTTCAATCCATTTTCTCTTTAAGTTTCCTGAAATACTAAGTTGAAAGCCAATTGACATTCACTCACTGGAGGCACTGTGTGAAAGCTGCCTCAGCTTTCTCTCTAAACTACATGCTGCTTTGCTTTTAAATTACTGCACCAAACTTTGTTAGGGTTCATCTGCGAGTGCTACAAACAACAAATGGGCAAAGCCGAGAACAGTAAGGAAAGGAAATTCAGCTCATCTGATGGAGCGGAGCAATTTCTCTTCTTCCTCAGAGATCACCTTAACTGTTCGCCTTGCTACCATACGTTACATGTGGTAGCCTTGGCTGTGGCTTTCTGTCACTCTTTTGCACACACTACCTTACCGTGGCAGGTTTTTTGTTTGTTTGGGGGGGGGGGTTGCCTATAATTAGTAGTTGCAGACATTTTCTGTAGTCATTGGTGGTGCTGTGAAAGTGTAATTTGGTGAAGGGGCATTTGCACAAAAGAGAAAATGGAAGGCTGATTTCAGTAGTAGGGGGCCGAGTGATTATGAGGCAGAAAGAGTTTATGTCAGTTCCAAAGCAGTGTAAGGTCTACCAACAAAAAAAAAAGACTTTTATTCCAAAATAGTGTCTGTGCAGGAACACAGAGAGTTACACAAGCAGTAGCTGCTGCAGCATTATAATTATACTGCCATAATTCTGCCATTTAATCTCTTCACATGGACAAACCCTCAATTTTTTACTTGCAAGGTCTCACCAAGAATTCTTGTTCCAGATTACCTTCACAAATTCCTGGCCTCGTTTTAAAAATTTATTGCTTTTTGAAACTTCAGTTGTTGGAATTGCTGTGAAGTCTCTCATGGACATCGCAAAGTCTTTGAAGCGCTGTGCAGGTTTTATAATGTCCAGAAAACACTCTCTGGATTGCATTTCGTCATTGAAATGCTGTGCAGAAATTATAAACTCCTGAGATGGATGGGCCTGACAGCATTAATAATAACAGCAAGGCCCTTTTGCAAAAATTAGCGTAGCTGCTAATGGGTCCATTAAAGTAACAGAGTAAGGGTACACCAACAGCAAAATGAAGGTGTAAGTTAAGAATGGAGGTCCGAAGTCTGAAATGACGCTTGGGTAGACAGACTGCCAGTTCCGCGGAAAAATCAACATTGTGACCTGCGTAAGGAACATTTCCTTAATGCCTTCCTCAGCCCCGAGGGAGGGAAGGGAAGGAATAGGAGAGCAGGACATTACCATTCTTTTATCTACACAGAGATCTGCTGTTCTTCCAATTACAGCAGCAATACGCATTCCACCCGTGAAGGGGTATGCTGTCTCTCCTGCAAACCACTGGCTAAGAGACTGGCAATATTGATGTACTTATCAAATGAGTAAATTTGACTTAGATAGTAGTAGGCTATGACTGGAATTATTGGAAGAGGACACCTTTCTAGGAGTGTATTCAAACTTTTTAATGAATCTCTGCTTTCATTTATGCTATGCAGCTGGCGAACATTCATCTCTTTGTTGCTGCTAGACATTTTGTTTCCTTGAATATTTAAATATTGTGAGTGGTTTGTTCTATTAGTATAAGAAAGACAGCACATGACCTTGCTAAAAGCATACTGAATTTGAAGTATGTAATGTACCGTGGAAGAAAATTGTTAAAAACCTAGACTCAGAAGGGAAAGCCAGGAAGTTCTATAGCCAACAACCTAAATAAACTATAGTAAATGCCCATATAACCCTGTCAGTACAACTGTACAGGGTGTTTTTGCACCATTCTCAGTGGAGTTCACAGGAAAAAAAGTGCCTCCCTTTTTTCTGCTTTACTGGATTTCATTACATTCCAAGGACAAATGTAAAGTTGCTCCAACATAAAGTTCTGATGTGTTTTCCTGTTACATTAGGACCATATTTTCAGATGGGAACAGCCTTTCCATTGGAAACAACCAGCTTGAGAGCCTTTAGGGATCTTCACTGTCAGAAGGTGAGTTCTCAGGCTCTTTCAGACACTTCACCTACCAACATCAGATGTCACTGCAAATGGAAGCCATATTTGGGTTTTCAGACTTATTTTTCAGAAATACTTAGCTTTATAAAAAAAGATTCTCTCTGCTTCAACCAGCCTCCTTGGTAAACAAAGATACGTTGTATTAATGTCCATTTACCATATCCTGATCCACTAGTTACTGCTGTGGACATGGGCACAGCACAAAAAAAAAAAAAAAAAAAAAAAAAAAAAAAAAAATCCATTTTAACAACCCCGGCTCCCGTAGTTACTGGTTGTGGAAAGGGCACAGCAAAAAAAAAAAAAAAAAAAAAAAAAAGAGCTACTTCTTTGAAAATGTCTCTCCTGATGTTTATGAATAGGTCAGCTATAAAAAGTAATGAACCTGAAGTTAAAAAGTCACTTCCAGTGCTGTCACTACCAAGAGAATGAAGAGATATACCTAGAACCACAGTAGCTTCTATCCATGATCCCCAAAGAAGGGCTGAGGACACAGTGGTCTGTAAAAAAAATGATGTTTCAATAATGTTGATATTATTAGGCTGAAATAAGCTCTGTAAGACTTTGAAGTCTGTTTTGCCTATCAGTTAAAAGATTTTGCACTGTATCTCCTTTGCTGGGTGAGCGGAGGGTATATCCCCAACTGTTTTGTCTGATTATTCTGGGTAAAATTCGAACAATTTAAAGTTATTTTGTAATTTGTCTCTCACAAAATAAAAGCTGGGAATATGGCAGATGGAAATATATTTTTCCATTATAAATTCATAGATAACAAAGTCAGAGTGACCACTGCAGTTGATGACTGCCATAGAGACGCAGATCACAGAACATCCTGGAATTCCTTGTTTAATCAACATCCACCCTATTTAAAATCACCAGTCTTGGACAACCTGTCACAATCCTTTGGCCAATAGGATACCCTCATCTGCTTCGCCTCATTGAAAGAATGAGATAAAAAAGGACTTAGTCTTTTGTTTTGTAGACCTGCTAAAAATGCTGGGCTTTTCTATCTTTAACAGTAGTGTTGGGAGGGAGGTTGATTTTCTTTCTTGTGATTTTACCAAGGAGGGGTAAGGTTGCATTAATAAAACAAGTAGTTTTAAACTACTTATTTTTAAAGTTCTGGCTTCAGACCGACAACTCATTGATTTAGCGGGAGTTGTAGTGCTAGAGCTAAAGTTCGAGTTTGACAGTTTGCATTTATTTTACTTGCAGTCAGTGTTCCAGGTAGACTACTGGGAAGACAAAAAGAAAATCCCTCTGTGTGGTGTAAAGCTGACAAAAACAAGAGAAAATGAGAGGAGAATAATATCAGAGCTCATAGGCCTCCAGTTCTAACAGCTCTGCTCCTAACACTTTCTTCCTTCATTTAAGCTTCCAGTAAAGTCTCCCTGTGTTTACCTCTAATTTAAGAAACTGTCCCTTAATCCCATCCCTTCCTATTCTTTGTCATCCTCTTGTTACTTCCATCCTCTTATCTTTTAAAAGCTTGCTCACTCTCTCTCCACCCCCACCCTAGCTTATTTCTTCCATATTAATAATAATCTTAGTACTGAGCACTTATATCGCTCTCTACATGTTCAAAGTGCTGTACAAACCTTAGCTAATTAATCCTCACAACACACTCCCCTCCCTCTGTAAGATAGGTAAGTATTATTATCTCAGTTTTACAGATGGGGAAATTGTCGCAGTGACTCGGTGGCAGAGACATAAGCACAGTAACCTTGTTCTTGAAACCTCTATTTTGAAAATACCTTCTCCAACCCTGCCTGCCTCTATAAATACCTTCCCATCTCCTTTGTCTCCTAAATTGTCAAGACAAATCTGCTGCCTACTCCTGCCGCCAGAGCTCCCTTAATTGTTGCTGTCTCTTTCGCTCCCTCAGACACCTCCTGCAGGAGCTTTGCCAGTGCATTGCTCCTCAGGCACTGTGAACACCTTCCTCTTACATCTGCAGTTTTCATCTCTCTTCTACCAGGCAAGATGAAAGTAATTCCTTACCAGCCTCACCAGTTTGTGGCTCTTCTTTGTTTCTGTCCCTGGATCACATCAAAATCAAGGAGTAGGTACCTGACACAAGGCTGCACATTAGGGATTATGGATCAAGATGGCTTGAATTCCCTCCACGTCTTTTCCTAGCACCTTGGCATTC
>NW_010405765.1:5736-23849 GCF_000710305.1 Buceros rhinoceros silvestris | reverse complement strand
TGAAGACAGCTGGTACCAGCAGAAAAACAGCAGGCATAGGTTTGTCGGTAGAATTTATGCCCTCTGTATACATGCAGCTCCAAATCGGGCCACAGTGCTCCTGCTCAAGACCGAGTATTTTTTCAGGTGCAATTCAGTGGTCTGTGTTTTTTGTCAGTGAACTGTGACTCACCCCACAGGCCAGGGCTGTGCTTGATCACTGAAGATGCCAACCTGTCCCACCTGACAGCTTTGTATGCCCTGAACCACATTCCTAAGATCTGGTATTTTGATGCTTAAATAAGATGTCCTAACTGTGACCCTGAGAGCAAGTAGATTGACAGAATATATTCTTAAATTTAGGATAGAAGTGACCACAGTTAAAAGTCAGCACATCCAGGATTTAACTGCCTCTGTGGCTCCCTGACGTGATGCTTTCTTGTTCCTGTACACTGTAAAGAGTGATCCTTGCTGTCATATCCCTGTGATTGCAGAATATGTGCGTCAGTTGAAACACTGGATCCAGCTACTAATTATGCAGGTATTATCCGTGTTTTGCTCTGTCGAGAATGGTGCTCTTGACCAACAAGTACTGATAGATTCTGATGGTGTGGCTAACTGAGGATCTTGCTTAGCAGCAACCATAAGTTTTGTCAGTCTCTTGTTTCAGATCAATTAATTAGACATGATTTCATGAATTTGCTCTTTAAGAGACTGACATGATGTCCTGCTCTGTCAGGAACAGTCTGTTTAATGGATCGGTACTCATTTTGTCATTTTCTGTTCTGTCTTGTGACATGGTGTCATACCTCTGCAGGTAAGCTATCAGTTTATATGTTGCTGTACTGAGGATTTGGGGTTTTTAAGATGTCTTTGAAGACTTGTTTTGATGAGGTACCACAGCAAGTTCTTACCCATGCTCACACTAATGAGAGGCTAACCACAATGAACCGAACACAAAGGCACATCTCTTTTTTCATCTTGTGCATGCATCAGTGTCATAGAGGTCAGAGAAGAGACTTGGACGAAGAAATCGCTGGCTTCTTGTGGCTAGGTTTTGCTGACCCATACCCACTTCTACTGCTGCCTTTTTCATTATTTTATGCCAGCTTAGTTTTAGTGCTATCAGTCCATTACTTTGTCGTGCACTGGGTCCCCACCTTCTGTGAACGCTGAGCAAGGAAAGCGGCCAGTGTCAGCAATGTTGTTTGGGAGTCTTGTCTCAGTGTCAAACATTATTTATTCAGTGTTCGGCTTGATGCCCACAGTTGTGATGGGATCAGTGTGCACCTGAATGGCCCACTTATGCATTTGTTCGGGTTTAACAAGGTCTCTGTTATGCTAGGTTTCTGGGGCACAAAACGTGGCATCACTGCATAATGCTACATAACTCTTTGTTCTCAGAAACAACGGAAACCTTGGCTACACCCTGCCTACACTGTGCCCTCCCTCCTTCTGCATGAAATGAACGCTAGAGGGTGTAACCCACAAACCTCACAGCTCTTCAGGGGGACATTCACTGCGATTAGGATTGGCATCACTTTAGTATGTGAGTGGTCTTGCCAGTTTACCAACTGTAGAAGTCTGTGGGTGCTCTGCTTCCTCCTCAGCAGCAGCACCCTCTGCATAGAGACCGTGCATCTCTGTACCTCCTAGATTAAGCGACCTTGAGGACTAGCTCTAACTTCACCTCTCCTCCACTTCCCCCACCATAACCTGTTTCCCGACTCTAATTCTTCTCAATAAAAATGGAAACCAGCCACTTAGGCTAACAAATAGCTGGGTTGTTTTCTTGAGTGATGTTTTTCCTAAGGACCACAGGTTATTCATTGGCCGTAGATGCTTAAAACTTCAGCTGGAATTCTCTGAATTGTTTGCTGGGAACAGGGGTAATTGTTTGTGGTTCTGGAAGGTTGTTCTGCCCAGTAGAAAGTGTAAAGATCCCAGCTCTTTTCTAAGCCTGCTTCTGAATTCAACATTCAAAATATGCATTGTGCTCTCTGACTACTCTGTGGAAAATCTTAATATGAAAAGAGCAATCAGGAACCAAACAAGCTCTGCACAAGGCACAGGGAGAGAGAGTGCTACTGGCATTTGAACACCACCTCTGGCACCAGCCCCCATGCCTTCAGCCACTTCAGTTGGGGGGGAGTTTGCCTTTCTTTCCTACCTACCAGAGAATAATGAAGAGGGCTGTGGCATGTGTATGTGCTATTTACTGTGAGTATAGTTACTGCTGTCTGCTAGAGTGGGTCCAGGGCCTTCTCGATGCTCTTTCAGCTAGGCAGCTGTCAAAACCTGTTGGAAAACACTGACTGGGTGAAACCCATTTATTGCTGTTTTTTTTCAATTGCGTTTTCACCAGCAATTATATTCAATGTTTCACTGCAAAGCTCTCTTCTCTAAAGTAGATGAAAAGTAGATAAAGCGTTGTTGGGGAATTTAGAAGATGTCTAAAATTTTTCCCTTTTCCCATTTCCAGTGGGTATTTTCCTGTTTTGAAATACATTTTTTATTTCCATTTTCCTATGAAAAATGTCAGTTTAAACAAAACCCTCATTTAAGGGAATCTGGTTTTTAATTTTAAACATTTCTACACTCCTTTCTAGTTATCTCTTCAAGATTGTAGTGAATTGGGAAAGTAGAAAAATATCCACAGGTTTGGATATTAGTTAACTTTGCCAAAAATGCTTTTGCCTGCCCTGCCTTTGAGTTGCTCAAAAGTTCTAGGTAAACAGAGGAGACAAAGTGTTATGTCCTGCCCTTGCTCACCAGTGCCCTTTATCACTTCAAGAATACAAGGTTTAGGCAGAGGGTCTTATCACTTGATGCTTCGTTGTTTGGGACAAGATAAAGAGGAGAGGAGTATTGTCTCTACAGCCACGAGGGAGGATGTCGCTTAACTGGACCTGAGTCATAGATACAAAAAGATAATGACTAGCCCTCCCCGAACTGCGCCTGCTTAGTAGACTGTTGAATATTACTTTCTCCTCCCAGGGGAGGCATAAGTCCGAGTTAATGAGACATGCGATGCATGACGTTGTATGACCTGTCACATGTAAGAAGACTGAGCATGTGCAAAGGGGAGGAGACCTAATTTACATCAGGAGCGGGAGATTCTAATACATATGTACCAGGCGGTTGAGCAATCCTTTGAATATGTATGTTTTACTGCTTTAAATAAGAGGCCAAAGCTACGGCGTGGTGTGCAAGCACCTTTAAGGGTACCTAACCCTCGCTGCACCCAACTCTATAGAGCTGAAATCACAATAAACATACCTGCTTCACAATCAATTTTGATTGCGGAGTTATTCCACACATCATAAAGGTGTTGAGACACTGGAACATGTTGCTCAGATAAGCTGTGGATGCCCCATTCCTGGAAATTTCAAGGCCAGGTTAGATGGGGCTTTGAGCAGCCTGGTCTCGTGGAAGGCATCCTTCCCATGGCGTGGGAGGTTGGAACTAGTTGATATTTAAGGTCTCTTCTAACACAAACCGTTCGATGATTCTATAATTACTAAGTACTCTGCTGGATCAGAGCTAAATATTTAATAAAACCTCATGCAAAGTTACAGGAAGAATTGTGGGCTTTCAGGGCTACTTCAGACTATCTGCTTTCAAGCAATAATGACAGTAACTATGAGACCTTATTCCATCTATATTCTGTCAGGATGTCTAAAAGTGCCACGTGCATTGCTGGTGTTCATACTGATTTCTTATTCCTAGTATTTACCTCTCAAATTACTGAATGTTTCATTCCAAAAAGTTGCAGTGGTAAAGGATTTTGGTCTTTGCCAGCCTCTTGTATAGCAGAAGCCATTTCTTATGTAATTTGCCAGCAAAGTAGAAAGTCTCTACAATTTTTAGAGAGTAAAATTTCTCCCAAAAGTTATCTGATATGACCAAAACATTAACATTTCATGCAGAGAATTTGTTAGCCGGAGTAAGCTGGCTTTCAGCTTACAAATTGTTATTTAAATAGAAAAGAAGGAAAAAAAAACAGACTAGAGAGGTCAGTGCTTTGTATCTAATATGCTTTTGCAGTTTACTTTTGTTCTGGTAAGCAGGTGCTTTGAAAACTGTTCACCTGCAGTTCAGACAAAGGTCAATATTGGGCGAGTCAATATGTCATACAAAGCTCCAAATCAATACCCTATGCAAGGAGGCTCAGCACCTTCTTCCTAAAAAATATCTGAAATAGAACTTACCTCTCAGGCTCAAGCCGTCCTGGGGGATTTCCTTCTTCATGTTCCCGCTGGAGGAGCAAATCATGATATTGCAGTAACTGGTAATCTTTTAACCACCTATCCCTGCACTGAATTTTGTGATTTAAGTGAGCATATTGATAACCAGCCTTTGCTTTTTTGTACGTAAATGTTAGGGTGCCAGGCTTGTATTTTCCACATAAAAGATCAGCAACTTTATTACCTGCAAAAGGTGGTTATTAGGGTCTAAGACTAGAATTCATCATAGTAAGTATGGTTATTTACTTTATACATTTATGCAGTATATCAGCCACAGCTTTGACAGTGCTCTGCAATTTTTTTTCACGTAAAGGCATTCAAATCCAAGAAATATATTCATACCTGCTGTCAACAAGTGCAACTCCCTTGGAAAGCTCTGAGCCAATTTCAGCAATGACGTGAACAGCAGCATAAATTTTAGGTCTAAATTGGTCAGAAAATATGTAAAAGTGGGCATAATTTGCATGCTGAGGACTGAAAGAGGCAAAGTAGCTAGCAAAAAAGAGTGCAGTTAAGGAGAGGGATGGAATAGGAGGATCTAGCGGCATGAGTGTAGCGCATTGAATTTGGTTCTGAATTCAGACAACTACAAGCAAATGTAAATGTTATACTTAATGCAACTAGCTATTTATAGTGGAGTGAACACACTTTCTCTACCTGTTTTGCTCATTACTATGCTAAAGGATGGACTAGAATATGTCGTGCCTAGGCTGGCAAACATTCCACACATACCTGTATGTGCGTGCAGAATATGTTTCACAGTTCCCCAGTGGGCTCTATAGTATGATTGAAACATATGGGTTTTTTAAGGAAGGGAATTCTTGAGAAATTAAAAAAAAACTAACTTAATCACCTTGAATATATTTCAGGGGTCTTCAGCCTAAAGCAGCCTTTCTTGTATTCCAGGATGCTATGATAGATCATGGAAGGTGAGGAATATTTGTCACAGAAGCATTACTTCTTTAGTACCTCCTGAAAAGAAATGGATAAGAACTGTGCAATGAAGTGAAGGCAGTATTTAGACTGCCAACAGGAATTGCTCAGCTTGGGTGCTGCTGTGCTTCCAGGCAGCCCCTGGCCCAGCAGGATGATTCACTACATCTGAGGTAGGCATCTCAATTCCAAATACAATGGGTGGGGAAAGGTGACCACCTCTGAAATAATTCAAAGTGGCTAGGACCCTATCTCTCTCCATTGCCTGAGGAGGTCACTGAAACTCCCACCTACTGATCACCTGGGAAACCTCTCAGTTTAGATCTGAACAAGTGTTGAACCTCGGTCACCTTCATCCACTTGAAATGCAGAGCACTGAGTCCTCTCTTGAGAGCAAGCAGTTAATGATGGAGGAGGAAGAGGTAGCAGCCACTTCAGAATACCTTCATTGTTTGAACACTCTTACAAGAAGTGGGAAACGTGGATTTTAAGCCTTTCTTAGACTGAAGGGGTTTGAACCACAATTCCCTTTTCCTCAGAGCTTATCCTACCCATCAGGATAGAGGACTTCTTCATTCTGCTCACTATGCGAGACCACAGAGCAGGGAGAGAATAGGTAAGAGGGAGCTTGATTTTGCAGCCCATTGGTGAGGGCAGGCATGAGAGAGTCCTGAGGCTTAGTCCCAGCTGTCACTGCTGTTTAAGTATTCTTTACTGTTAATTTTTAATACAGGCACTCATACAGTCAAGCAGCCATGGTTGTCAGGCTGTAGAGACTGTAGTGTTTAATTCTACCTGAATTTGTATTTAAGCACCAAAAATGTGTTAACCAGATAATGCCCTAAGCCCTGAACTTAACACACCTAGTGATAAGCACCTAAGACTGTAGCATCATGGTTGCCTAATTAGGAGCAGAGTTTGTCAAGGCTTTCTGCAAAGGTAACTGAGAGAGAGAGGATACTGCTAAAGTGACACCATTCTTCATCTGAATGATGTTCTGGAAGTGTCTTCTCTGTTCTTCTCTGTTGATTACGAAGAGAGCCTAGGATGACAATGTTCCCCAAATAGCCTCTTGGTTGAATTTATCATGCCCAAATCAGATGAATATAATTTCTTTCTCCAGTTGTTTTGCAGCTTTTTCTGTTAGTTTCCTTTGTGTCTGCCTCGGACTGGTGTGCACCTCTGGAGGACAATACAGCGGAATTGTCTAGACACAAGCTAAGAGCCAAGACTGCTACCTAGCACCAGCCTTTCAGGGAGAAGTGTAGGAGGTTTTTAACCTTCCCTTTGCCCCAGGGAATCTGTGCACAGTGAAGCCCTCACTCTGTTATGAAACCAGCACACCAAGAACAGGTCTCATTGGAAACATATGCTACATAGTCAATCCTGAAATGTAATGTCTGTCAGCTGATCTACCTGCTTTTATTTCATAAAATGCTTCTCCATCAAAGTGTTGTGCAATTTCAAAGTGCGAAAAGCATCCATCATGGTCTTTTTTTTCACCTGAGAACATTTTCATTATTCCAAACAGTGGCTTTCCTAAAAAGCAAGAAGTCCTAGAAAAGTAGCAACTGGGTATGCAACACTGCTGTACGGACGGTGTAGCTTCTGGAATGGTGTGTAGTGGAGAACCCCAGAAATCATCTTTGAAGTTCTGTCTTACTTTCAGTACTTTATGACCTAGAAGAAACAAATGTCATAGTATTAATGTGTTTATTTAAGAAAGGTTGCCAATAGAAGAGGAAAAGAAACGCATGACGGTATAAACTGGCAAATACCATTTAGCCAAATACATAGAGGAAATATACCCTCAAGTGCGGGTATTTCAAAGGGATATCTGTATTACAGACTGGTCCCAATGGATATTTTTGAGACTACAAGGTCTTTTGTGGCAGACAATGCATCATCCCATATGCTTTCAAAAGCCCTTGTTTCTGGCTGGGGCCTCGTGTCATTATTGTAACAGCAATAACAGCAAAACCAAAATTAGGCCACTATAGATTATTTTCTTTTTTCTGAGATGTGCTTTTTAGGAGCTTTGAGAGGAGGAACTGCATTTTGTAACTGTAATCCAAAATATATACAACTGGACACTGTTCCAAACAAAAGACTTTTATAAACATACAGATGTCTTCAGCCTCACCACTAGTGTAATTGGCCTGTCCTTCCATGAGTGGAACTGAAGGGAAACTCTGGCTATGTAGGGGTATTTTTCTTTTTTCCTAAATAACAGAACAAAATAATTGTAAGGGAAATGGCAGTTGATGTTGAGGACCATAATAAATTGAGGTTACCCAGCTTCAGCGAACTAATAGAGACAATGAGAAGGTTTGCCACTTTTGTTTGGGAAAATCTTCAGTAATAATGTCACAGAAATGACTCATCAACCCTTATATCCCTCTACGCAGTGTTTTTCACCTTTCTCATTAAGAGGGGATGTTAACCTCTTAGTGAGAACCAAATGGAGGTCATATGCCTCAAGTTCTCTGATAGTCTCCACATATTCATCACCATCTTTCATGACTATAATGATTCTGTCATCCAGAGTAAACTATGCATAACGTAACTGGCCCAGGGAAGCTTCTGGAGGAGCTGGTTATGATAGCGATACTGTCTCCCTGCAGGTAGTCTATCGTGTACCGGCACTTTTACTACAATCCGAACGCAAAATTTGAGGCTTTTTTACTCTAGTGCCTTTGGGATTTAGAAGTTGTGATTTCCACAGATTTTTCTACTATGGTATATAACTTCGTAACATTTAAATGAGGTGACTAACTGTATATCTTGCCCCAAATCATTCAAAGCAAGGCTTGAAGGTTAACTGCCCGTTTTGCTGACCAGTTCAAGAGCCGTGGCAATGGTGTTTGCCTGCTCATTTCGTTGTATCAGTTGACTTTACTCCAGAAATAAATAATACTGGTTGGAAGGGAAGTACTAGGGAAGAAGCAAGGAAGTACTTATTTAATCTTTAATGCAGATACCTCTTGTTATGGATAAAGAAAACACAGACCCCGTCTTTGATTTTCCTTAAACCTCCTCCTTCTTCTATGTTACCTATAAAAAGCTTCAAATCTATGACAGTAAAATACTAGGGCCAATGTGTTCCTTCCTGTACTGTCTAAATGTACAGTTTAGATACAATTACAATTTAAATGTGAGTTTGAACAATTATTCACATTAATAACTTCAGATTAAATCTACCAGCCTTGCCAGAAAGCTCAGTCAGAGAAGAAGCAAAGGTACTGGCTGAACACTATTATAAACGGGGAATTTCCCTGTCCAGGGCATAGATTTCCCGTCATTTGAGATCTCTTCCATACTGAAAGAGATGATTTTGCCTATGGCTTCTGGCAGCTTCCCTTCTCATTGTTTTGGTATGCCATTGTGTTATGGGAATGCTTAATTTCGTTTAGCAGTTCTAGTTTCCTGTTACAAATTTTCAGATTATTTCACCAACGTTCCATAGTAATTAACACATCATCTTCTGTGTGGAGAGCTGGAAAGATTGCATTTTAACTGATAGGATCAAAGAGACTCTTTCTCTCTCTCTAAAAGTAGCTATTCCAAAAAAGTATGCTGCAGTTATCAATAATTTAATAATCTGTGTGATAATTCAGTCTGTGGTTTCATCTTTATTATTGCTATTACAGTTGATATTAATCACTACAGCTGCTTTCTACTGCTTTCTATAATGTACTTAGGTGTCACTACCTCTTGCATCTGTGCTATCCTGATGCCATAAAACTCAGTGTCTCTGCCTACACTATCCTAAGCTGTCCTGGGACAGCTGTAAGCATACATACAGCATTGGATCACCTGCCAGCCCTCCATCCTTCTGACTGCTCCGCGCATAGCCTGGGGATGGCAGTGGGGTTGCCTGTGCCTGGCCAGCTGCACTTGGGCAGGGAGGATATTGCGCAGCACACAGAGCTTGCTCCCGCTGCACCAAAGGCTGCACTTGCAGAAATCAGAGAGTGGGTGGGGTTATGCTGGCAGCCTCAGGATCCCTGTAAAGACACTGATGTGCTTGCTGGTGTCAGGATTTAATCCAAAGTCTTTCTTCTGAAGTAAAAGCTGGGGTGATTTCCACACAGCAGTTCTGAAGACAGAGGTGTGTACTCCGGCAGGATCTGCCTCGTGACTCTTCTTATTTGGAAATTTCAGTTTATTATAATCTATGGATTTTTTTCAGGCACGGGATCACTCCACACCTCTTCTGTCACAGTCTGTTCTCTCCGTATGGCTATGTGCGTGACAAACAAAGTCCCATTGTTTTGTGATTCAGTAATGCAGATTATAGGTTCTCCTCCAAAGCCTGGCAGCCTGGTTTTTGGTTTTAACCCTCCTGTAATGGTGCATAGACCTTTACAGGAATTTGATCTTTATCTACATACTAATGTTTATTTAGGCCCATTATTTGATACTATTATTTTTATACAACCTTCCCCCTATGGATAGCCGTATCACAGGAGTTTTAGTTTTTGTATGAGCTTCAAGAGTTACTTTTGTATTCCTCAATCTATTTGTAACTGTTACAGCTTTTATCCTTGAGTGTTACCCATTCTTAAAAGTGCCATTACCTTTGGATTTCCAACAGATGTCTTAATAGGACCTCAGCGCTTTTCAGCACCTGTTTCTTCCCACTCCTGGTTTAAGTAAACACACATAATAATTATTTTTCCAAGCCAGTAATCTGGTTTCATTTCGGTTAGGCAAAAATCTACCTTCGCTCTACAGGTGTTCTCTTTTAAGGAGGAGCCCAAATGCCTTACAAATATAGCTATGTTCTCTTTCTACCACTTCCCCCGCTAAAGTGGGGACCTTGACATCTTCTGTTCTTTCTATGCCGTTTATAAGGTCCTGTGCAAAGAACTGTTAGAGGAAACTACCTGGAGGCCTGCAGCATCAGTGTTTGGTAATATGAACATAACTCCTAGATTTCTCTCTCATTAGTATCAATCTCTAGCTAAGAGCACAGACACCTGTGCTGTCTACAAATCCAGACATTAAATTAGATCCATGGCCTGTGTAGCATAAGTCATGGAAGTGCTGCTATTTCTGTGGGACTGAAATCACTATTGCAAAAACTCCTTTGATCAGGACACTACTGGAGAGTTCTCTTTGACATAGAAGGCACGTTTGCTTGCTTCTGCCTCTCCTGAGAAGTGGGCAAATTGGCAGCCCTCGTTTTGCAAACACTGCGTCATGAAGCACCCTTGTTGGCCTTTTGGGGACTTTTTACAAAGTTGAGGCTGCCAGACCATGTGGGAATAAATGCCTAGAGTGTGAAGATTCAGTAGATTAAACAGTAAATATGACGTATTAAGAAGAGATACAAACCAGACATTTTTACATAGAAGATTTTTTTAAAGTTTCTTTGGCCTAAGCACAGTGTCAAATCAGTTCAAATTTCTTAAATTTGTTTGGAGGGATTTCAATACCCATATCAAGCGATCAATACTTTCCCAACCTGATTAAATTTGCAATGGTGTTATCACCATTTTGTGGCATTAGGTCATGCAACAGCATTAGTGTATGATAAAGGTAACAAATTAAATGTTAGACAACAAATGAACTAGATGAAAAATGGTTCAAGAGCTGGGCTTCAGGCTTCCCAAAAGTCTCCTAGATATCTTCTACCACGACATACAGTTAAGATAACATAGTACAGATGAGACATATGCCAAAACTGAATCTAGTCTATGTACTTAAGTAGAAACAGAGAAGGGGGAACTTTACTTGTGTAAACTGACGTGACTGTCAGCACACAAAAGGGTGATATTTATAAGCATTTGTTCACTAGACAAAATAAAAAATAAGAAGTATTCATGCCCCATGATAGCTCTGGAGAATAAATTGATAGAAAAAAAGGTAAGAGTTGGGTTTTACTGCATGCTGGAGATGAAAGCTTCATGCATGTTCATGGTTTGATGGGGTGCTTTCTGTAATTGCTATGCCATTACAGAATATTAGAGGTTTACATTAGCGAGAAGTATGGAGAAAAGAAAGAGGTACTGAAGAGAGGATATGTTGTTCAGCTGATGAGAGGCCTAACCTTCTATTTTGTACTTGCGAAAGAGCCTTTTCAAATTTATGATCACAGAATAAATACATGAATATATATTTGAACACTTGCACTTTCAACTACCTGTTTGCTGATGGCCATAGCCCAGGAAAACAGGCTGGTATCTGGAGTTGAATTGCAAGTGCAAAATATGAATGTTTCATGTGTCCAAATAGCTGAAAATCACAGTGGAAAAATATTTGGGTAATGATGCAGATTACAAAATACAGCATTACAGTGCATTCTTCAGATCAAAAGGAGAGTAAAACCAGCAGGACATACACACTTCTAAATAAGCACCTGAAAAACCTAACTTAAAAACAACTGAAGGTGTTTCGGAGTCTGTGAAGTAGATTCCTCTTCAAGGAAGACTATCACCAGCCCTAGCTACTGATAATGGCTTCATCTCAGTGTATATTTTTCAGTCAACAATAAAAGCAAGTCTAAGGCTTCTTAGGGCTAAAGATCTCTGGTCCTGCTCTGGTCACTTCATGCGTCACTCAGCAGTTTAAGAGCACATTAGTCCCTGTGAATTTCTCCTTTCAAGACTACTTTGATGTATACTGACAATTTAGTATTTCATACAGCAGGTTTGATACAGAAACAAAATCACAAAACAAGAGTCCTCTTTCCGACTTTGAGATCACAGCATATAGCCTGTAGATTCTACAAAAAACAAGAACTGGCACAATTGCTAAGTTTATGTAGCATCACTGGACACTCGTGAAGTTCCCTGCTGAAGACCTGGTGTGGCACCAGCTGGCAGGTGTCCAAGGCTGTTACTCCCTTGTTTTCCCTTGTTCCACTTACACTGCCAATGTTTTTCCAACATCAAAGATTCCTTGTGTGGGATTTGCATCATCTAATTTTAGATGTCCACATCTGAACTTGTTGCCTCCAGGACTCTTCACATCTGGTGAAAAAAAAAATGTGTAGTTCTAGAGAACTACATTTTAGACATGCACTTTAGGAAGAAATCAGTCATGCCATTGAAAAAACCTCCTTCTTTCCACTGACTTTACAGAGGGTTGAGAACACCAGCTGCTTCCTTTTCACTGACCTTCCAGCAATTACCCTGTTCTCTTTATTACACCTTATTTTAATGTCAACATTTTTATGGCAGAGCTCAATCATTTGCACACTCGAATGACATTACAGAAGACTGAGAATGAAAAAAATGTCCCTTTAATATATTTAGATGGAAATTATAGTAGATAATTAACTTTAAAACACATTTGTATAAGTGAGATTTACTGAGTCCATGCACCCAAACCAAACATAATTGAAGTTATTCCATTCATTACTTGGACTGTGTTTTCACTTTCTGTGTTTTTTAAGATATGCCATTGATTCTCATATGACAAATTTTCAGCTTTTATTTCCAAGCCTGGATGACAGAAAAAAAGGCATTCATTGTGGGACACTCTGAGTCCCTAAAGATTCTCAGTGTACACCCATCCCTTTAGGAAATACCTGGTTTCACTTTGAGATGCAGAGCTTAACCCATACTGTCATTGAGAGTGGAGAGCAAGATGGAAGAAGTAAAGGTGGAGATTTAAAATGGCCATATTTTCAATAAGATTCCTTTCTGTGTGCTGGATATCAGGCATCCCAGATTAGCCACTTCTGGAGGAATCACAGATTTTTATTGTCACAGGAACTTCAGAGAAGTGCAATGCAAAGAGCCTTATTATTTATTTCAGTGTCTTTAAATAAATATGAAAACCATTAAGAAGCAGTGTTCCCCATAATGAATCTAATATCCATACATGCATTTCTATTTCTTTCTGATATTTGTTGTATGTTGATGGTGTAAGGAGGTTATTTATAAATTTCTGCATGGAATTTGCCTGAAACAAAGCACCCAAACAGAAATGCAAGGACAAAAAAAAAAAAAAAAAGTGTAAAAAACTTCTCGTGGACCAATAGTATATTATGGTATCTTTAGTACTGGTTTTTGCCTTCTCCTCAAGAGAATGTTAACTTAATTCTAGATGTATTCTAGTATAGTCCACCTCATCCGTTCATACATGTTTTCTTCCATTGAACTCTGTTTTGCATCCAGCAGGAGCTCTGTGGAAAAAAAGGACTTGTGAATCAGAAAAGTAATATCTGTTTTAGGATTTGGGAGGTATCTTCTTTTCTGAGATGTCTGCCTCAGGTCCTGTCCACAAGAATTTATTTGGGCAAAAGCTTAGTGAGCAGCAATATTTTACAGGCACAGTCAGAAGTGTTATTTACTGCAGAGGTAATACTTTGAAGAGAGGAAAAATACCTCTTGGACCTTTTAGAAGTTTAGTTCCCTTGATTATCTATGTAGCAGTTATCATTGCTGGCCTTCAGAAAGAAAGACTCTCCTTAATTTGCAGTACGAGAGCAATAACTGTGGTGAGTTTGTTTGTGGTCTTGGTTCAGCAAACAGTATCAGTGTTGATACAAAACCATGTTGATGCTTCCTTTTAATAGTAAACCATAGTGGCTACTTTCCTCAAGCTGACTTTCTTATAGAAAACAAGCATGAAATTATAGATCTGTTTTTCCACCAGTGTCAAGAAACAGAATATTGCCCCTTGCTCCTAAACAGAGCAGGTGTGGGCCCTGGATCAAGGTGCTTCAACCTAAGCCTCACCTGTGAGACTGTATTTTGTTTGAAAAGAGCAGGAATTGCAAAAATAACAAGGATGAGCCTCCTTGAGCACATGGAGTTTTTATACAGCAAAGCCCAGATGAAGATTTGATGCCAGAAATCTTAACATTCTACAAAGAATCCATAATTCATAAAATGAATTGGTATTTATCACTGGGAAATCAGGACTTGCAGAGCTCAGTGGGGAAAGAGGTTAATCAAGCCTCTTGCAACTTTGTGAGTCACAGAAAGAACACCTTTGGTTTTAAGACACACCTGCCACCAGCTATCCACTGCCATTCTCTTTTGAAAACACATGTACACATCTCACTGAGAGCCATAACTTCTGTTATCCAATAAATATTTCAATAAAGAGGAATATGTATTCTTCCTTTAAAACTTCTAAAAAGGCATTATTAAAATGCGCAGAAAGCTACACAATAGACTTTCATAATAAAATATATTCCAGGAAAAAGAAAATATGATGTAATTAGTTTATGGTAGGGTAGTTCTGGGGTATTTTTAGAGGGATCGGTTGAGCTGAGATAGTAAAACTCTCTCAAAATCTTGTGTAATCACTTATGATTTTTTTCATTATCTTCGCTTTTACATTTCAAAACATTTAAAAGTTATGTTTACATAAATTTCTATTTGTCCTAGTAAGCAACTGGCAAGTTGCTTTTCTCATGTGAAGAAACAATTTAGCATCTTAAAATAGATATCCTAATGTGGTAAAGCACACACTTAAAGCACTGCCCTTTTACATGGATACCAGACAAAACAGACTTTAAATGTTGACTCAAATAAGGAAGTAGGAATGAAGTGCCAACTCTGTAGCTTGTGTCCCATAACCACAATGGAAACAACAGGGCTGTGTGGAGGGGAAAAAAAAAAAGACAGAAAAGAAAGTAGATACTGGGGACAGAACTGTGGCTCTTCATGACTCTAAAAACCCTAACTGAGTTTAATTTGTATTTTTCATTTTGCATGTGGATGTGTGAGTATCTTGTTAGCCACCATAATTAACAGAACTGGAGAGCTTGTTGCTTTGCGTCAAATAACAGTCTTACAGTACAATGCTGCAGCACCAGTGACCAGCAGGGAGGAGGAGAGGGACCGCAGCCCTCGCTGTTCCTCAGGACCCAGCACTGCAGACAGGTGGGCTGCAGACTCACCATCTGCCCTCCCTTACTTTCTCATAAACCTGCCTCCGGGGGACACCTGGCCAACACAACCCATTGCCCAGAAAGGGTTATCTGCAGACAGCTGTTCAGAGAATTCCCACATCTTTGATTTACTGTGATCAATTGCATGATTAGGCTGGATGTTGTTGAGAACAGTGATAATCTAATGGGGGCACTGTGATCTCTGCTACAAAGAAACTGCTGGGGAGGAAAATGTCACCCGAGACATCAATATGCATTTATACAAAATACCTTGGCTCAACTTTGCAACCAACAGGCTGCAAGTTAATGGAGCTTTTTCTCTGTGAAGTCAGTGGAAGGAAACGTGCTTGCATTAAATCTATGTCAGAAAGTGAATGTTAGTGTTACCAGTTTTCTTTCAGCTAATGCATTTAGCCACACTAAGGCATGAACTTAATCGCTGGGTTATTCTGGAGGTATCAAGCACAGACATTAAATAGGATTATGCAACCGCCGTCTGCTGTTGCTAATTAAAATGTGGAAAACAGCCAGTATCAAATTATTTTGTTTAGACAATTCATGGCTGGTTTAGTTATTTCAGTGTGTACTGCAGTGGTTTCACTATTTGGTAAGACTTCTAGGATTTCACAATGACCTGTGTAATTCTAATATACAGACTTTAAGTACAGCCAGTATAATTTTACCCAAAAAGAAATTTAAATTTCTTATAGCATTAGGATTTTTAATAAATAATTGGCATTTTATTTATGTATTTTGGAAAAGATATTCTTAGGCCTGCAGTCTATACCTTATGTTCACCAGTAGCTTCAGCTACCAATTTCACCTACATTTCAACTAAATTATGGGTGATTCATGCTTTTAGAAGACTATTCTTTAGTTTAAAAAAAAAATGCACACCACATTTGAGCTATGGTTTTGCTTTTGAATCGATTCACAAGTTCTATAGATTTTGATTACTTACAGTCGCTTCTCCCAGCAAAATTTGCTTTCGCAAGACTTTTACCTATGTGGTTCACATGTGTCCAGCAGGCAAGATCTAGTCCAGAAAAACATTCATTCAAACCTGTAGGCTCTTCCCTGTGACCCACTGGCTTGTCCCAGGAAGGGAGCTGTAGTCTGAATGAATTGTTCTGGCAGTTTGTGTCCTGTAATCTTCTTTCCCAAGGGCCCCAGCACACAACAAGACCCTGTCCTGAGAACAGGACCCATGTATGCACACACTGCACACAGCCCATTAAATGCCACATACATGTGGGAATGTGTGTGTCTGCAACACGGTACAGAGACCACCTTCCTTTGGGTTTTTTTGGTTGAACGTTGTCCCACCACCTTAGGTGACTGCAGCTGTATCCCTTGCTGTAAGATGCACGTGCTCAGCAGCACATCAAACAGCCAGAAGCCTAGATGTTTCAGATCAGGGAACTCACTGGCATACGTGCCACAGCTCTTTGCTGGCGCATCCAATGAAAAGCTCAACACAGGGACGGCATGGTGTGTACCTCAGTCTACCTCCCTCATGGCGCTAGGCCATATCTGAGTTGTATCTCCAGAGCATAGGGCTAGGAAAGCACACCTGTGTTCTACAGTGTCATACATTTCACGTGGCTCACAGTAGCCAAAAGGTTGGGCACCATTTTATTACTGCTTGAAAGCTCGGTATGTGCCATCTCTCAGAGACTGGACAGATAAGTGAAATCCCAAAAGAACCCTGGTGCAAAGTCTCATGACCATAGGCAGGGTTATGACAACTACTGTAGTGACTTCACTGGCCAGTGTAGGAGACCTGGAACATCTGTTCTTCTCACAGTCATTTTGTTGGACCCCAAGTTCCTCGTTCCTCTGAAGAAACCCTCCATAGCAGTCAGTTTTCTCTCAGACTTACCATGCTTTGCCCACCTCAACATTCAACCAAGATAAGTAGGTTTGTGTATTCATTAGGCACATCACAGAAATGATCAGCAGGAGCACAGTTTTAAAAATGCCATTTATAGTGTCACCGTTATGGTTTAGAATCAAAACCTGCTACAGATGAAGAGAACTCCTGCCCTTGCTAGACTTTTATCTGCCCTACCATCCATAGATGGTTTTGCATCCTCTCCACATTCGGACAGTTATCATTAGCACCCAAGTATTAAAAACTTTTTAGATGAAATCTTGGATTTCACTGTACAGTTCTGTGGCGGAGTCAGTTCAATGACAAATCTACAGCTCCTGCAAAGGAGCATGAGGGAGCTGGAGTTCTTCAAACTTAGGAGTTACAAGGAAAGATGGTTTGAATAACCCTTCTAAGAAAACAAGCTGGGTTTTAAGCAACATAGATTCAGTAGAGAGTCTTAAAATCAATGAGCAGAAAGCTTTAATAACTTCCCCAACCACTGTTTTCCTCCCTTCATGAAAATGACTCATTAAAAGGACACATCAAATTGCTCTCCGTGTCTGTGAAAGCAAGCACCAACACAATTGGAGAATTTGCTAAACTGTTATATTGAATGTGGTATATAACAAGGGGGCTAGGAAGCTGCTGCATTAACATGTGGGAGATGACAAAAGGAAAACACAAATGTCAGTGTAAGAATGAGGAGGAAATTTGAATTTGCAATTATGCTTTAGGTTTTTTTAAACAAATGCTTCAGTTTGTAAAACAGAAAGAAGCCTAGTTTGGTAGTTCGTGCTCCAAACTTGCAATGTAGTTTTAATGGAACTATACAGAATGTTTGGTTTCATGCTTTAGGTTCATTTAGATTTTGTTGTAGTACTTTTTTTTCCCCTCCATCATGCACAGAGCACTGATGACATTCATCTATCTCAGCTGTTGCGGGAAACAGAACCACATTTTTAGGCTCAGGTACAGATACTAAGTGAGGCTTGATATCTACATTCAGTGATTACAGACCATAAAACGTAGAAATTTCATAGCACATAAATCCTTTAAATGGAGTGTCATATTAATCACAGAGAATAACTTCTACCCATCCTTCTGTAGGCAAAATCTTAATAGGACCAAGAGTGAGAAAACGGGGCTGTAAAAAGAAGAAGAAAAGTTGGCCTTTTTCTCACAAAATCACGAAGTCCCAAAATCACAATGGTTAGATTTTGGG
>NW_010405765.1:5082-5512 GCF_000710305.1 Buceros rhinoceros silvestris | reverse complement strand
GAATGCCATTACTTGACAGCCCAGTGCTATCAGAGAACACACATCAAACCGCGTGCATGGTGCTTCTCTGTCTTTTAAAAAACTACCATCTAAATCATCAGTGGATCAGGCTGAGGTTTCAGTTTCTCAAGCCCAAAATAAGTTTTCCCTTCAAACACGCAGAATTCATATAAAATAAACCATCGCTTCTTTGAAGGAGCCACAAAGTACTCGTATTGCTCCACAAACAGGATGAGCATCTCCTAGAGACTGCTCCACAGACTGAGGAATGAGACTTCTCCAGTCCTTCTCCTTGCCACCTACCCTCTTGGGGACTTTTGTTTCAGGCTTTCAGTCAGGAAAAGGTGGGTGAGCTCCCAAGGACCTCAAGATAGCTAGAGTCAATAGGAAGTCATGCAAGGGTCTCTCCTCTTGAGAGCATTGAAAGAGT
>NW_010405765.1:0-4964 GCF_000710305.1 Buceros rhinoceros silvestris | reverse complement strand
AAAGAGTGTATTCATGGGCATTATTTCACACTCCATTAGTAAGGTATAAACCTTGTGAAACACAGTGCAGTTATTCCTTATTAATGTGGCTAGCTGAAAACAGCAGTTGAATCAATGTTTTAGCAGAAAAGGCTGTTTACTGATAATAAAGGCTGTGTACTGATAGTTAAGGAGAGTTGAACAGTTAACCTATCCATAAGAGCTATGCCAGTCAATTTAATAGAAGATCTCATTTTCATAAGGAATTCAGGCGGAAAAGTCTGCACACTATTCTATTTCAGGAAAGAATCTAGAAATACTGCATGTAAAAAACAAACAAAAAATATTTTGAAGCAAATATTTCATTAATTTGACCTATCTGTGATAATATTTTTCATGACACAATAATTTTGCTACTTGCTGAGGGAGGCGTGTTGCTATCAGAATGTGTCCTGAATGTGTTCAGCTAGTTCATCTCAAAGAAAACAACATTAGGCTACCATTCAAACTGGCAAGGTTTGCGTTCCAAAGTATTCCTTCCTTTGAATATCTCTTGCCATCTAAGTTCTATGTGAAGCACATAATTTAAGCGTTCTCCTTAATGAATCACAAATGAAGTGAAATCCTTTGTCTACGAAGGAATTTGAAGGAAGATGTGGATTGGATCCTGTGTTATACTGAGCAAGCATCTCCAGAGGAGGTGGTGGGAGTAGAGGTCCTGATCTAGAGGCTCTTGGTGGGAATATGACCACAGAACGCTTTGGACCTACCCCAGAGAGAGCACAGCACCTCTCCAGAGGTGTTCAGCTGCCAGCAGGATAAAGCCTTAGCATATAAATATATAAGTATATAAAACTAGTGGTCTTTATGCATTTTTTTACACTTAAGGGGTGTCCTGCAGAGCCTGACAAACCAAACTGTCTGCTTAAAAAGCATGGCATGGGACCTAAATTACTGAAAAGAAAATGTGTATTGTTATATATTGCTGCTATATGTTTTCTACAGTTTGTATATGAGAAAGTATGATTAAAAGTCGATGAGAGACTGTTTATAAATTTTGATTGCTTCATAATTTTAACTCTGAGCAACATTTTTATCATAATTATAGGCTTTCTTAAAGCATTTATGCAGATTGTTTTATTCAAAAGGGGTTTATTCCGTATAAACTCCAGTCTTTTATCTCTCCATAAAATCAGTGTGTGAATTCCCAGCAACCACAACTCCTCTAGAGAGACATCACATTAGTAGCAGAGTTATTTTGAAACAAGGCAACACTCCTCAGATATTCTGAACATTACTTCCTGCTTGCCCATCTCTGTCAGTGTCATGGTGGTAAATAGTAGTAACACTACTTAGCATTCTGAAAATATTAACAAGTGTGTACTTGTAACACCTCTGGGATGCTCCTGCGTAGCCAGTGTATCTATGATTCAGTGGGGGCTCAGGTAGGTTAAGTCAGGTATCTCACATCTTCAGCTCAGGGGGGTGCAGACATTCTGTTCATTTCAGTGAGCGTTTTGTGTCTAAATATCCTGGATCCCTACAAATGTTAAAGTCTAAAGGACTTACCGAAGAACCTCAGGCTGGGTCTTAATCATTGTTAACATCCAGCTGATTGCAGTGTGAACTGCTTTTGTGGTCTGCAGTAGGGATTGAGTTCATGGCTCCCAGTTCAGATTGGCTCATGACCATAACCATATTGCCTATGAGAAGGCGGCTCTGGAGCAAACCATCCTCTTCTCCTTCCTCCAGGTTATATCCAAAGGATATAATACATTATCCAAAGGATATGAGATGTCAATCCCAGCCAAAAGCCCAGGATTTCACACTTAGGTGAAACTTGAGGCAACAAACTGGCGGTGCAGCTGGACCTAGTGTAACAGAGAAGCAATTTAGTGCACTGGATGAAACAATGGCAGTCCGGGTAATGCAACTGAGGAGCCCAGCAAAAGTAAACCGTCTTCACTGGAACAGGAGCTGAAAGGTTTGAATAGTTTCACAGCAGTGACTGTGTCAGCAAGCCATCTTTTATGGTCTTCTCATCCTGATAAACTGAGAGAGCACTTCTCCAGCACTGGAACATGTATAGTATTAACAGAATAAAATATACACCCTCTATTTGCATATACAGCTAGGGCATCAAATGCATAATGTGCTGTCACCTCCTCCAGGAAATACAAATATATAATGTTAAATGTATATAAAATATGTGTAAACATTTTTGCCATCACAATAGAAGTTAGAGCTTTCAGTACCTGTGCTTGGATGCTCAGGAGAAAACTATCTTAAAGCTGTAACGTGTTCTGGTGGGCTCATGATGGTGACAACAGAGTGTCTAAATGCTTTATTCATCAATGAGGAGTGCTAGTTTGCCTCAGGCTCACTGATAAGCCACAAGGCCTGATGATAAGCCATGCTCCATTTTACAGCTCTACCTTCAACTTTAATCATTTCCTCAAATCACTGGATCACATTGCACTGGGATGACCTGTTCCCCACCCCATACTTTCTACTGACAAGCCACTTGAAAGACTGATTTGCACCTCAGTCTTCGAATGTATATTCTGCACTCGAATGGTGTGCTTCAGATTTGAGGCCCTATTCAAAGGGCGGGCGATTCTAAGACCTAAAAAAAAACCCACTAAGAAAACAGTTCAATGACTATCTACTGCTCTAAAATTAAATAGGAGAATCAACACAAACTGTGTGCAGCAATGCAATTAGGTTTCACCTGATGATTTTTATAGTTTGCAGCCTTCATTTTACAGGTCTTGTAGCTTCCCTCTTATTTCACTCAGTGTAGATCACCTCACTCATAGGAGTTGAGCTCATGGAAGACACAATTTTTAGCAATCTTTGTGTTTCCTATCAACATTTAATCCTTAGACAGTAAAATCATTGTCATCTTTATTTCCATTTCCCATGTCATTTTAGTCAGTTTCCATCTCTATCATTTGAATTTGTTCCATGGTATTTCCACCCTGAATATATACTAATATTAACATTTGAAGTATGGGAATAAATACAAGTTGAGTGCCTGGATTTCTGATGACGCTGCAGTTGAAGAGATCTGTGTTTCAGAGCAATTTTAGGACAGTGAGGTTGTCACTGAACTTAATTTCAAGACTTAATAAAAGAGCTACATTTGAGGAAAAAATGTTTATGTCAATTATATTTCAGCTGAGGTTCAGAAGTGTTTCATGGCAGAATGCTGAAAAGGGGACAGCTATGTCTATGTTGGAAAGCAATAAAATGCTCGTACAAGTATACTAGTAAAAAAGCAATCACATCAGAGGTAATAGAATGTCCACTTTTAGATATCAAGAGGAAATTTTTAATATCCATCAAGGAAATCAATAAATATTTTTTCCAGATTTGTTGGTCAGTTTCTTGTTCGAGTCACGGTTTTACCATAGCCTTTCTTTGCAGGCAGATGGAATTGATAACAACTACAGGCATTTTTCAATGTGAGGGAATTGAATAAAGGCTGTCCACAGCTCCACTATAGAGCTAGGGACCGGCTACGGTGTATTTTCACAAGCTGCTGCACACCAAAGTTGCGGCTACGATTGACTTGTAATAACTCGAAAGCATTTGTTCCAGAATAAACTGTTTTCTCCTTTGACGGTTTTATCCGATGCTAGGCTGTAGTTGGCATCGTCAGGACATGGCAGAAATCTTACCTCGGGGCTGATGGTTGTTACCAGAGTAGTTCCCAGTAACCTCAGCCTGGAACACTGTAAGCACCACTGGGCATTTATATTTAAAAAAAAAATAAAAATCTGGTGTTTCTGAGGCAGCGGCTGTCAGGTCCGTCCCGAAAGCACTGTCTGGTATGATGTCCCAGGAGACTTGGCGAGGCTGAGGACGGCTCCGAGCCCCTCTCCGAGAGCCCGGGGGTGCTATCAGGAGCCGCCCACCGCCCACTCCCGCGGAGCGGGGGGAATCCCTCAGCCGCGAAGGAATGCGGACACCCCCTTCTCCCCCTGTCCTCTGAACACCTGAGGAAGGGTAAGCTGGAGTCCCAGGCGTTCATTGTTCTGCAAAAGCGAGGGCTGAAAGTCCCTGCAAAACAACAGACAAAAACCTGCGAAGAGGAAAACGCCGCAATAGAGCAGCGGAGCTTTCGGGATTTTGGAGGAGAGCCGGGAGAGAGTTCAGATCAAATGGGGCTTAAAGATAGCAGGTAGCGGTAACTGCATATGATCAATAATCACCCCGTGTGCATTCCTCTACTCATTTAACATCAGCTGGGACCGTGCAAATACTGCAGCTGACTACTTGACAAGGAAATCAGCTGAGAGTGTGTTTAAACTGTGGTAAATTATTAATATGAACAATTCTTTTAAATTAAATGTTTCATTTAATCCCTTCATGTCGACTCGTTTAGGAAGTTACATTTTTATCTTCCAAAACGATGATGTAGCCGCCGACTTATTCTACGGAATTTGATATCATCCCTGTAATAACATTCGTGTGATGAATTATCATCTGTTCTCTTCTTGCTCCATTCTAGCCAGCAGAGGCAACGAACGATTTTTGGTATAAATATTTATGACATTTTTTAAATGTTCAGAGGAAATTTGTCAGAGAGGTCCCTCGAAGCACAAGGAGAAATCACATCTCAGTGAAGATACGAGTCTTGGAAATGTGCTTTCAAAAAGAAAAGCAGCTCGTATTTTGAGTAGTAACTTCAGAAGAAATTAACTGTGACTAATATTTTTTTTCTTGCTATCGCTCCTAATCTCTCTTGGTCTGTCCTAGGCAGGTGTCTACCGCCCTTTGCAGAGGGTCTGGCCATCTCCTAGCACGTTCCTTTGCTCACCCTATAGAGGCTGTGGTTGTGCAGCTGCCTGCTCGCTGCGTTTGTGGTCTTCCCTTCCCCTGCCTCCCTCTCCTAAATCAAAGCCCTCAGGTCCCGTTGTAACTGAAAAGTCGGTCCTTGCTAAGCCCATCCTCCCTCCCTTCCTTCCTTCCTTCCTTCC
>NW_010405764.1:0-1870 GCF_000710305.1 Buceros rhinoceros silvestris | reverse complement strand
GGCCAGGCTGGCCCCGGCAGAGGGCTGGAGGGAGGCCCTGATGCCTCGCAGCCATCCGCACAGAAGTGGTTTGATATAATCACCATGACAACTGCCGCCTATGAGCATACAAATAACAGAGATGAAATAGACAAAAGATTAGCATGCCATGAAAAGTACAATAAGTTTCTTATTTAGCATTTAGATAACTGTCTTTCCTTCGGAGCAGGCTTCAAAGTTGAACCCAGTTTAGACCAAGAGGATTAATTCTTTCTCCCGCATGCTTCATTGAATCTCTCATTACCAAACTTTGTCTGTATTGATGTAAGATTTGATTGAAGATTAGAGCATTTAGCAAATCTTGCTTTTCTGCATGTATCAGGCCTTTTCAAGAGCAGACCGCGCTGCCCAGTGGTCAATACCCTTACTTTTATCCAGTGTCTGCTTCATTTAAACTTAATCAACTCCCTCAATGAACTGGAACAGGGAAACGTCCCTGCGGTAAGAATGTTGTGCTTTTCTTAGATAATTCTTTGCTCCCTCTCCCAATCCGCTGGCGTTAAACCTAAAATTGCTCTCTGATGAACCTAATCAATATGATAATGACAATTGGGGCTGAATGGCTCGGCCTGGGCTCCGCTGGAAAAGGTAGATGGCTGTGCCCATTGCCCAAAACCGTCTTCTCCTTGTCTCGCCTCTCCTTTTGTACGTGCTGCTCCCACCTTCCTTTCTCTGCCTTTTCCTCCCCCTTCTCCCCCTCCGTGACACCGATCGCTGCTCACGCTGGAGAATGATGCTTCTTTGTGCGGCAGGAGGACTCGTATGTCACCGCCCGGAGAAGCGGAGTGGAGCGATTGGCTGGGTGAATTATCTGCCTTGTTGCAGTGAATTATTTGCGCTGTTTCCTTTCCCAGTCAACAAGTTTCTGAGGTATAGTGCAGATCAATCAAAGCTGACAGAGCGCGTGTGAAGCTTTTACTGTGTAAATCTGGAGCTCTTGTCCCAGCTTCGTTGGCACTGGCATCTGTATATCATTTTTATACTGCTACCAGTAGAGCAATTTCAAAAATATTTGCAAGGAAAATGGATGTCCCCATCTGTTCCTGGAATCATAAATGTGCCAGTTTCGGAGGGTTTTCACTGGTAATCATATCTTTAATGATGAACAAACTTGTGATATATACCTTTCCATAAAATGGGGTTTTCTTCACTTTATTGTGATTGGCTGGGATAAATAGCTTTTCCATATGTTAGGGAGATAAAACATAAGATTACCAGAGCTCGTTTGTTTGATCATAAACAAAAGAAACAATTCGCTCCAAACACTCTTTAAACAGAAACAACTGCAGAATTAAATAGTATTAATAGGCTATCGATGGGTCAGGAGGCAAGGAACTGTCCCCGTGGAAAAGACAGCTGGTTTAAAATTCGAATAGACGGTCCTTCTCGCCGTTCGGGTGACCTTAATGCAGACGCGTATTTTAAATACTCGATGCTCAAATTATTTTTTTTTTCCTTAAAATTATCTTGTCTTTGTCTTTCTTTTTTCCCCAGCTTGACTTCGAAATTCCGTCAGTGCAAAGAGCGAGAACGCGGTGCTAGGTGGCGGATTACCGTGCACTATATTTAGAAAGCAGCTGGAAGAGAAAATGTCCTTAGGAATCCGGACTGTTTTGTTGTAAATGTCCCTCCAGTGCCAGCACTTGAAACGTAAACGCTCTTTCTTCAGACGTGCCAGCGCTTCGACCTAGCTGGGAGCGCTGGGTAAGGACGGGTTAGGGAAGCCCCTGTTCATTCTGCGGCACTTCCCCGCGCACATAGCGCTAAGAAGTGCCACGTTAGAGGTGCTGCTGCCAGCGCTGCCCAGCTCCGCGGCGCTGTGGTTCCTGAC
>NW_010405763.1:13959-14318 GCF_000710305.1 Buceros rhinoceros silvestris | reverse complement strand
CGTTTTCGAGCAATGCGTCGGCCTTAAAATAAAGCCCCAGTAAGTCCGCGCTGAGAAGACGCAGGGAAAGTAGCTCCTCTGGGGCCTGGTGTGTGTTGTGGGGGGGTCTGCCACAGCCCCCGCGGTCAGGGCTGTGCGCCCTCTTCGGAAATATGGTCACTTCAGTTGCTTGGCCCCCAGCCATCACCTCGAAGTAGGAGGGAATTTACAGCGTAGTTTCTCACCTAGAACTCAAAAGCCTGTTCAGGAGCTAACAACTTACAAGACTTCCCAGCTCTCAAAATATGCATTTAGGTGCCGTGGAATTAAGTTAGAAAGGAAAATCTCAGATCATGGCTTCTCACATCAGCCAGCTGGGG